>NC_087376.1:6630040-6930040 GCF_031761385.1 Necator americanus
GCCAGAGATTTCATGGAGGGATTTATCCGTGATAATAATTATTTGATTTATTACGCCTTAGAATCCAACAAATTCTTTAAAGAAAAATTATAAAAAGGTTTGTCAAATAAAATCTACATTCTCACTTCATTGATCAACGAATTGATGAGAAATTGTTTACTCTAAACAACTTGAAACTTTTGTGAATTCAGTTGGCTTTATGAGTTACATATTTTTTTTTTGCATGTATATGATTGTGAGCAAATAAATTCAGTAGATTTTAGGTTTTTGAACGTGCTTCCTGTACTTTTTATTGAGTATTACTTATTTCACATTTATTTTTGTTTTACTTCCCTAGTTGTAAACGTCTTATACACTGATACTTATTTCTTGTACTTTCATGAGTTCTCATATTTACTAGTGTTTTATTTTATAAAAAAAAAGTTGCACCTCATAGAATTATGCAGTAAGTGAAGCGTAAACACGAAAATTTTCGTTTTGTTCCATCCGCAATGGAATTCCAAACACAAAAATTGTCTTATAAATTAGAACAAAATGATTAAATAGCATCTTTTTTGTACTTTTTTTTTGAGTTTTCCGTCCATTATCCCATTACTGTTCAGGTATATTTTTTAAACGAATATCTGTGTTCTTTCTAGAATCATAGTCGGCCTTGTATTTTCTTCTTTTTCCTTATAACACTACTATTCATGAATCCAAATAAATACGTAGAAAACAAATACAAATAAATAAAAACAAATGGTTATTCTATAGAAATATTGTTTAGTGTAGAATATTCCCTTTTACGATGGCTCTTCCTGAAAACAGGAGCTTCCCTAAAGTTTGCGTTGCTCATCTCCGATTGCCCGACGTCAAGTCTGGACTATTTCCCATTCATATTTAACATTTCTTGTAAAAAAAAAACCTCGAAGAAAACCAAATGACAGATTATTATCAGGATTCGTACAGATATTAGCGACTAAAACCCCCCTCGCCTAAAACTTCATTTTCCTTATGAGCCGAAAAAAATCGTTGAACGGTCCTTTGGATAGAATTAATTAGATCCTAAATGACATCATCGTACGTCCTAAGAGCATTTTCTGCGACTTCTATTGCCTGTTATTGATTTGCGTTCCTTGCAGCTACAGAATTCTGTGGAATCCTTTCTTTCTATAATTTCCCCATCTATTTATCTGAATCATATCACCTCTTTTTTTTTCTCTTTCCTCTTCTGACATTCCTCTACTTCTCAGCTACTCAACTATTTCATTTATAGTTAATGAGAGCTTCTCTTGATATTTAAAAAAAGCCCCCAATATTCTTTCTGAAAAAATCAAAATTGTCAAGAAACTCATTTCAATTGCTGTAAATTTCATCATTTAAGATCTTGGAAGTTTTTCTTTTTCGAAATCCTGAAACAACTCAAGTAAATCCGCAACGTTATTGAATACATGCGACCATTGCATGGAATGACAGACTCATTACCCCAAGGGAATTCCCGTCCGTTTCGTGTCGGTCTTTCGCAACAGTTTCGTAAAGAAAAAAATCATTGGAAATTGGTTATTGAAAAATTTCTCTTTTTCTTTAAAAATTTTTCTATTAGTCTAGTCAATAAATGATTCAATCTATCGTTTACCTTTTAACCCAATATGACATGAGTTACAACCTTGAATTCGGAGTTATGTAAGGTATTATCCTTAGTCAGGCCCTTAAATTCGCAGATTCAGATCCAGAATATGTAAGGAATAGTAATACGAGGTATTTTATTCTACCACTTCTATGCAGATGATTATTTCCAGCTTCGCTGAGAAATGCTTTCCCTTAGTTTTGCACTGGTATTATTCTTATATTAATAACAAATTAAAATACTTTTTATACTACTCTTATTCATTGTACAGCTCTTGCTTACTATAAAAGTACTTCTCCAAAACAATGATTTTCTCCAAAACAGAGTACGCGTTGAACTTCTCTACCGGAAAACAGCGAATTGTTTTCGTTTAAGTCAGTGTAAAACGAAAAGTATGTAGAGAACACGAAAAGTACATGAGTTGCGGCAATCGCGTCGCGGTCACTCCAGCCAAAATTTTTGATGCCGACTGTAACTGCTTGCAAGAATGATCTCTAGTGAGCTTATCGAACAGTTACTGAAGTTGTACGATGTCACATGGTTGGAAACGTGCACAAAATACGTGCATCTATCTTGATTCATACACAATAGATCTGTCAAGTTATACGGGGATTGTATGACTATTTCCAGGTGAAAGAGATCCCCTCATCCTTAATTTCTACGCAACTCCTGGCTAAATCTTTAATGAATCCGAACTGAAGAGGATACGGAGCAGCTTGACATTGTAAAAGTATGACAATGACAAAGTTTCTGCTTCGCAAATGCCGTTAAAGTGTGCTTTGTGAAACGTGAGGTAGATTCCTCTTTGTTTGTGGATGTATGAAAAACAGATTTTCAGGAACGATGTTACCTGGAACCTAAGAGGTAAAGAAATAAAAATAATAATATAAGAAATATGTGATACAATAAAATATAGTAAACAAAATAATAAAATAAGAGTTCTACTGTTTGAAAATAAATAGAAAACAGATATTCCCTCGATTTTCAATCCATCGAATAGAATTCGATTGCAGAAAGTGTGGATTAACGGAGGGTGATGTCATTTTGGATTCAATTAGTGCTACCAAATCACTTTTTCGAACCGGTTTAATTCAATTTAAATGAATTTTACCACCAACAATTTTTCAAACATTCTGTTAATTGCAGTATGTGCATTTATTGAGTAGCAACCATTATGTGCTCGTCTGCAGAAATTACCAAAATTTCACTACAATTTAAAATTCCATTTTTATCATCAGGTAGTAGAACATTTCCTTCACATAGCAGTACACTGCGGTGTAGCATATTGTTAAAACCTTATGTCATGGTGTTGTACGGAGCAAATTTTTTTTTCACTATCTTTAGTAATGTATTTTTTTAGTAATGTATTTTTTTGAAACTATTTATTGTGAGTCGATGATTAGAAGTATCTCTAAAAATTTCTGTTTCGCCACTATTTAACTTTTTTCTTTCTCTTTTTTCTTTTTTTTTATCTCGCGGCTTTCTTTCCTTCGCATATCCTTCTCCCTACAAATACGGTATGATGAAATAAATAAGTTTTCTAAGAAAAAGAAAAGAGAAAAAAAAACAGATGAGAGCAAGTTTATTTCCTACATTCATATGTAAAAAAAATCTTCCTAAATCAAATTTTAACTATTCATTTTATTAGTTTCTTTTTTAATTCCAAATTTTTGGTAGATTTTACGGTAAGAGAAATCTGTTGATAATTTCTCTAGGCAAGATTGTCTCTTGGAGAACGTCATTGCCGTTCTTCTAATCCAGCGAACATCCAGAGATTAAGGTTCTCTTCTTCCTACTCATGATGTCTGCAGGGTTTCAAAGAAAGCTTTTGAAAAAAAAAATTCAAAAATGCATACTTCTCATGTTCGTTTTAAAAAAACTTCAAAAGTTCTACGTGGCGATATTTTATCGTTAATTTGATTTTATGTTTTATTTGTTTTATGGGATCTCTGTTTATACTATTTATACGTCTTGGTAATTTGTGGTTTTTTGCTGATTTAAATTTTGCTTCTTTAACATCGACTATTCGTCTCTTTCTGGATGTATATTGACACGATGATGCCATTTTTAGCATGTAAAAATGAACCTATGACGTCATAAACATATTCAACATATTTAGCAGGATGGTGTCTTTTGATTTCTTCAAGGAACTCTTCCAGAAATGCCCTATTGCAATCGGATGATCGCCCTTTTCATTTTGCAGACATGTTTCGTTCGCAAATACATAATTGCGTAATGATTAGAGGGATGTGTATGTGTGCATGCGTGTGTGTGTGTGGATGTGGCAGAGGCGGGAACGGCAGAATATTGCTCAATCCCATTCCTTTTTTATGGACAACTGTGCCTGGATGCTTGGATCTTGCCATTTTATAAATTTATCAATTTAAAACTCCAGAAAAAATCCTGCGTCTTTTACCATATCCAACAGTTATACAATGATTCGCGATTTTTATCCATGAACTCTTCCAGATAAATAATATCCTGGACAAGGACTTTTCGATATGTTCACATCCTGAAACTCAACTGGAGCATATTCTTAGTTCAAGGAGCGAGAGAACACCCTTAGCTGTCTATAAAAGCGGCCACCATGCTCCTCGCTTCCAGTGGGCATTCCGGAATCTTGCCCTTTACTTAGTTACGTCATCAAGACTAAAGAACATGGATCTTGTGTAGCGGAAAAAATTTGGAGGACTATTGACGAAAATTTATCCTTGCAAGGCGATGGAATCCAGCGTTCCGATGTGCTTTAGCGTTACTTCCTGATGTCGCGGTGATAATCGTTCCTATTCCACTCCAAAGGCGTGTCATCTTCTAAAATGATCGTGGATAATATCATTTCTTGCAGTAATGTGAAAAAATCAGCAAAGGGGAAAAAAATTCTGGAAATGTCAAGGTCAGTACAATCAGAAATCTATTAAATTAGAGGCCTTGGCAACACAAAGAAGGCACTAGCTGATGAGAGACTACGGGAATAACGGAGGCGGCCAGACGACTAGAGACTTATTGGATGAAGCCTGAGGGTCGGCTATCGAGCGCCTAGGGTGGAGAAAGAGAATGCGAGCGGACGCGTTGCAGTTCGCTTAACCCCCCACTACTCCAGGATACGTTGGTATGTCTATTTCGATGTGTGCACATCGTCCACGCTCTCTCCGAGTTCATCGCCGTTGCTGATCGCACTCTTCGAACACTTTTCCCCTCATTTCTATCACTCAGACCTGCCCGATCTCTTCTTTTCTTCTCGATCCGTCTGGGAGAAAAAAATCGTTTCACGCTAATCAATTCTTATCGCTCATCTCTTTTGATTATTTGAACCCTGCTTTTGCAAAGGTGTGACGCGATTACTGTAGCTCATCGATATACCGTATCTATCGGTCGCTGTAATGGCGCCGTTTTTTATTACTAGACATTTTTTGACTGCGTTTCTTATCGAATCTAAACGTGATTTGAAATAATTGCTTTACTGACAGGTTAAAATATGAATATTTCACGTGATTCCACTAAGATATATTGAAGAATTGTCCATTTTATTGCCGCCGATTAACTGTTGTCTGAAAAAAAAAATCCATGAAACCGCGGTAAAACGGTGAATTCTTAGTTTTCCTTAAAAGTACGATAAATATTGTCCCGGGAGTGCATTCGAGAACAACGACGGGACGTTTTTGAATTTGATAAACGAGGGATTCGAAAGCCTCAACTGACGCCTCTATTCCCACGTCGAAGATTATGGGGGGACACAGAACATTCGATTAAATTGCGGGTGTTGCGGAAGGGGTTTGCACTTGACTAATTTTCCATTATTTATCGAATTTTAGAAGGGAAAATTATTCGAGACTACAGTATGCTTCAGGGATTATGGTTTTGTTCGGATGATCATGTCCTGGATTCCATGTTACACTTTCAAGTAATGTTTTCTTTTCAATCCCGATACATTCATGATTTTCTCTGATAATTCCCAAAACTTAAAATTTGGTTTCTATTTAATTTTCAGTCTCGAATCCAAGAATGCATTTCTTTTAGTCATTGGTTAGAAACATGAAACCTTTAATTTTTCTTGCACTTCCACTCGTATCCTGATTCTCCTTGGACAATAACTATAACGATTACCAGTAATATTGCAGGTGGTTGGCTCGTACATGATTGCGTCCATCAAACGGGCGTAATCTTCTATGATCAAAGCTCTGAAGGTAAGATAATTATCATGTAACGATACACAGTAATTTTCAATAATTTTCAATTGTAAGTATTAACTAAACTCGTAATACATGTATACAAGTATAGAGTAATCATCGTTGACATCTGTATTCTCATTTCGAGGGAGTGGTAACTCTTTTCCTCTCACTCTCTTTCTCTCGTAAACACATTTTTTTCTTCTCTTCGTGAAAAACAAACGTCGCTGCTCTCTCACCATCCGCTTATCCTCACACACACTCACTCACTCACTCACTCACTCACTCACATACGCACACATCCACACTCATACAATAAAACGCTGACAAGAAGACACTAACAGCTTTGAACGTTGATTTTTTTCCCTTTCACATCACGTAAACATCCATAACTCGTTATCCTTGTTTAAGGAGGTACTAGGCGAGATCAACACAAAATTGACAGCAGTAAACGATGAGCTGAACGCGAAAATGGCTGAAAGTGTGAATAATTCACGACCAGCTCAACAGGCTCAATATTGTGGCCCATATAAGCTGGAAAAGACCCTTGGTAAAGGACAAACTGGTAAGTATCCATCGTATATTTGAAAAACTCATTTATTATTTCTCTATTTCAAGTACAATTTCAAGGATTCGTGCCTAGAATCCGTGCTTTAGTGAGAATTTTGAGAATGACAGCCGAAAAATAAACTATTTTCCGTCCTCCATTTATGGTATAGGATATCGATTCCTCAGCTGTCATTATTTTCCTTAACAAAAAAAAGGCACACGTTCCCACCCAACATCACGTTTTCGGTTACCGTTTCACATTAGTTTTTCGATAGTGTGTAAAAATAAAGAGATCCGTGCTGTCATACGTTATTATATACCTCAGGTTCCGGAAAATTTCCAACTAGCTTCTCTGGAAGGGATATGCTAGTGATATGGATATGGATTGTGATGTCTAAATCATTTATGTCGATCATATCTATTTTTTTCTACCCGATCCGATAAGAAATTCACGTGTATCCTTTAATACAATTACTGTAATTAATAGAATCAACGTTCATGGGCGGAAAGTTGCTGGAATCCATAGAAATCCTTAGAACAAATTTCGTGTATCGTTTTTGTAAATGAAATTAAAATGGCGTTTCTCATTGTCGATTTTAATACAATATCGATCCACGCTACTTTTTGTAGTTCTAATTTTAGTTAGGAATTTAGTAAGAAACTACGAGGTTGCTTAGTACTAACATTTTTTTTAATGGCTACACCTTAGATACGCGGTAATATATATGAAAGGGGAGCAATTCGAGCACAGCGAGCTCATATACACACATCCGGCAATTATCGTAAAGCTTTCTATTTAAAAAAAAGTTGAAAATTCATCTACATCTCTTCATATCGCAAATTTCAATTATCATGTGCTTATAAAATAAATTTCAAAAGAAAAAAATGAGGATTCTCGCTGTTTTCTGGAAAATATCTTGGAAAAAAAATGTGGTTAATCAAAATTTTAACGGAAAATTCTGGAAAACCCATAAGTATGAAAATAGAAAAAAACAAAAAAAACGGATTTAATAAAAATTCAGTTGTCGTAGAGCTGCTTATTCTGGATTCATTTCGGGTTTTTCAATGCAAATCGATAACAAATAAATAAAAAATTCTTTAAAAATCGTAGCTATTCGATTTGCGCTGGAAATGATAATGAAGTCCCGCATTATCTGTGATGACAAACTATCTAAACATTCAATTGATTATTTCCTCGCTAGGAAGCTTCTGGATTCATCGTGGACAATTTTATATGTGACGTAATAATGATGTAATCCTATCTTTTGTACACAATACGTTGTTAGTTTATAAAAAATAATCCGTTTTATGGGATGAGAACAAGTTGGTTTCGAATCTATTTAAGTATGAAATTGAGTATTTCTTCGGGAATTGGGAATTTCTGGAACATCATGGACAATTCTATATGTGGCGTATAAGTGACGAAGTAGTCCCAATGTTTACTTACGATAACTCATTACATTTCAAATATTTTTATTTTGTGGAATGAAGTAGGTCAGTCTCGGATTTTTCTTCCGCTCAACACACACCCACACATACGTAACGAAAATCGAAGATAGGCAATACACGACGAACCTCGAGCACATCAATCACTCTTCTCAGCACTGCTCTCCGAACTCGATGACTCTCCTAGGACTAACCACGAAGCAGAGTTATAGCTCATAGATTTACCCCTACGGCCCTCGTCGATCCGTGAACCCTTCACCCTCCCACCCGACCAGAGTGAATCGCCTTATTGCCTCATCAGATGCGAGCGGATGTATTGCAATTGTTTTTTCTTTAAAAAAAAAAACAACGATGCGTCTGCAAGCCAATGAGTCAATTTTAATCCCATAATGATCCTTTTTTTTTACTGAGCATAAACCTCCCTTTGAGGCAGTATGAAGGGCTTGAAAAGAGAGTTAATATTTTTGGAAAAGAAATATATTTAAATTTTATTATTTTTGTGTATTTAGGTCTGGTGAAGACGGGAACACATTGTATTACGGGACGAAAAGTTGCAATCAAAATTGTTAATAAGGAAAAATTAAGCGAATCTGTTCTACAAAAGGTAAGCGAACTCGATAATTATCCTTCGATAAATAGTTTTTATTGAAAATCCTGCTTCTCATCCTGGATAGTTATTTAAAATTAAATATTAAATAATATTATCAACTAAAAAGTCACACATTTCTGCGGATATAACGTATGTGGCAAATATCTGACTTATTAAATAATAAGAACATAATAAAAATATAAAATATAGTAAAATAACAATATATAATATAATTAATATCATAGAAGTGAATAGAACTTTTCTTCCTCGTGTTTTTTTTTTGAGACTATTGTAGAGATGATACAGTGATGATTTGGAACATAACACCTAACTAAACTAATAATTGATCAAAAATAATATTTCGTTTACAAGGTTAAATTTACTAATTTCTGGAACAGTGACACTTTCTTTTTTCAGAGATCGTTGAGTGATTCATATCAGACTTTTTATTTTTATGATACAAAATTTATTCTGAAAATAACAATATTATTTTCACATCGTTATCGGTTTCCCAGCTTTGTTGTCGTTTTGTACTTCGATGACGTTCCCATCGCGATGGATTCGGCGTGAATCGAGCATGTGCGATAATTAGTGAGCATAATAATTATTCGCATCGATCGTAATATGCATTAGAAGGCGAGGGTCATTGGCTAATAGGGGTCTCGGATGACGAACCGCATCCTAACACCAGCCAGCCACCACTTGGCTATGCGCATTCCGGATGTGGTCATCGAAGAGCAGCATTTGATGTAATGTAGTTTCGGAATCATTGCATCACATCGTTTTTAGGCTGGAAGAAAAACATGTATTCAATTTGATTTAGATTTAATTTTTAGATTTTGGATTTTGCATCAATTATTTGTCTCACTTATCTCAAAAATATGCAGAACTATGTTCCTAATTGCAAATACTACAGAGCTAAGGATAATGTTAGAGAATTGATGGATGTTTTGAGGATTTAAACAAACAGATAAATTAGGAATTCAAGATTCTAACTTGAAAATCATCAGTCATCTAAACATCTTTCCAGCAAAATCCTTGGTAGAACTCAAAATAATTAAAAAATAATGGATACGAACGTCTGTTTAAGTTAAAAAAAATCCGAAAATCTCTCCTGAAAATATAAGAGAAACCAGGAAGAAATCACAAAGGAAGAAGTATGGAATTCTCAGCGGTTGAATACACGTGAGATTTTGACTTGGGTGGCCAAATAATTTGTTTCAAAAATATTCCACAGTGAGATATAACCTCAGCCTTCAAAATAAGGATCCTTTTCCGGAGCGATTATACAAGACCATATTTACGCATTAGCTGTGAAAAGAACAGCTATGGTTGCATTGTTTCATTTGATCATATCTGAATTAAGCATTTGAAAAAGAAAGAGGAATCTATTAGTGATATTTCCTTAAAATGAAAAAATAGTGGCAGCGTTTTTCCCCGTCATTCGACCTTTCGATGTCTTTTTTTCATCCAAGTCTTGAATTTCCCTTGAATTTCCTGAGAAGCTAGAGCGAAATGTTGAAAAAATTTCCACGAAATTCATCTTGAACATCCAGAATTTCTCATCTATCGGTGAAAGTCAACATGGCAAAAATCACGCAAAAAAAATTAGGTGATATACGAAAAAGAGTAGAATATATGACTATTGTTCAACGATGACGTCATATCCTGGAAGGGAGAGTGGCAAGAAATACTGGAACATTAGAGAAATAAATAAAAAAATACTGGAACTCCTATTTACTAAAGTATTTGGTTTTTATTATAGGGTTACTGCAAAATGTTGCTTAAGCAATTATTTTACAAAAACCTAACAACAAATTACTTGGAACAATAAACTTGAAATTTACAAAAATTTAGAAAATTTGGCGTTATTCTGAAGGAATCGTTAGTACATTTTATAATGAAATAATCGTAAAATAATAAAAATAATTTATCTATTTTAGGTTGAACGGGAGATAGCAATTATGAAGCTCATAGAACATCCACACGTTCTACACCTTTACGATGTGTACGAGAACAAGAAATATTTGTAAGATTTGGTTTTTTTCACGTTAATTGTACATAAATGTTTTTCTATGATGTATATGGAAAAATTCTTCCAGAATTCCCCTCAATTTCAGATATTTACTACTCGAACACGTAAGTGGCGGCGAACTTTTCGATTACCTTGTTCGTAAAGGTCGATTAATGTCAAAGGAAGCACGAAAATTTTTTCGTCAAATAATATCAGCCTTAGATTTTTGTCATGCACATAATATATGGTATATATTCTTTTTTTTTTGGGATTTATGTTAGAATTTTATAATCACTCACTCCGTACTTATGTCAGCCATCGAGATTTGAAACCGGAAAATCTACTTCTGGATGAGAGGAATAATATTAAAGTAGCCGATTTTGGAATGGCATCGTTACAAGTTGAGGGCTCAATGCTGGAAACCAGCTGCGGTTCACCACATTACGCGTGTCCAGAAGTAATTAGGGTGAGATTGATAGAGAATTTACATTAATGGAAACCGAAATCCAGAAACGCTCACTTTTTTCTTTCTTTTAGGGCGAAAAATACGACGGTCGTAAAGCAGATGTATGGAGTTGTGGAGTAATTTTATACGCTTTATTAGTGGTAAGTTATTGATTTTATGCGGTCAAAAGTTGATACAGTGTGTTTTTTTTTCGAAAAATCTGAATATATGCTGCAAAAAAATCTTAGCAAACCTGATGGGACATTACGTGGCGGAGACTTCTGGAATTTTTCTATTCCATATCCCATAATATCTAGGAAAAAAATTTATTTCTCATGTTGGTATCCAAGAAATATACCATTGCTGAATGACCGTGAGAAGAAAATATTTTGAAGATTCAAAAAAAAAACAGCGTTTAAAGTGTTTTTAGAGGACAAATTCAAATATTTGTGAGAAAACTACAACAGATTTTGTAGTAGTCACTTGTAACATTTGACTAGGTCCAACCACGAAATCCTACGCCTTTAACGATTGTCAGTTCATCTCGTTTCTCTTTTATTGTATTTTCCTCGTGAGAATCGTTATACAAAATTTTGCTAATTTTAATAAGAACATTATTTTTACTATAGCCGTGAATAAATTTCTCAGGATATATCTAAAAGTTTCTCAAACAAAATAAAAGTAAATCAATTACCAAATGAATAATGAGTTAGCACCAACAACCTGTTTTTGTTTATATTTATATCTATGACACATATTTTTTTAAAAACCCATATAGGGAGCTCTACCATTCGACGACGACAATTTGCGAAATTTACTGGAAAAAGTGAAAAAAGGTGTTTTCCATATCCCACATTTTGTACCATCCGATGTTCAAAGTTTGTTACGTGCTATGATTGAAGTGGATCCAGCTAAGAGATATTCGGTAAGTGTTTTTCAAATCCTTAACATCATTCCTAATGAGAAAAATCCTTGAATTATTTCCTCTTTGTCAGTTGGCCGACGTTTTTCGGCATCCATGGGTGGCTGGAACAGCTAAAAATGAGCCTGAACTGGAATTACCTATGTCACAAGTTGTTCAGGTATCCAATAAGGATTATTTTGGATTTTTTCCGGGAAAATGGTGGATTTTTGTACTCGAACACGTCATTGTGGATTTATTTGATATGCAGATAGAATTTTCACACGACCTATGCTGTTCTTTCAAATGTTTCTCTATGCAGACACATATTATTCCGAACGAGGAGAGTATTGATCCGGACGTGTTTCGTCATATGAATAGCCTAGGATGTTTCAAGGACAAGCAAAAATTAATTAATGAACTTCTATCAACACGGTAAGTTCTAGGATTAAATACACACTAATAGTTGTCTGGAATGATACCCATTGTTATTGATTTAATATCCGAGATATTTGAGTTCCACAAAAAATTCGAAGAGATTAGGTTTTCGATCAAATAAAGCCAATAATTATATTAAAGTTTTCTCTTTGTCCTCACTAGCTTACAAGTAGAAAAACAATTTTTGGAAACTCTCAAGTAATTCGTTTTCCAGAAAAGTTTAAAAGGTGGCTTCGTCAGTAAATTCTAACATGGAGTTTGATTTGGCGAACACATTTGAGCTTGATGTTTATACTACACGTTTATGCTACAACTAAAGTCTAGGTTTTCGGAAAAATTCCAGGATTTAGGTGAAGAAAAAGACATAGAAGAAAATACGAACGTACCCTAAAGAATTAGTTGCACTTCAATTTTTTTACTGTATCTGTAGAGGCAAAAATCTAAAAGTTAGTAAAAGAATGAATGCAAGTGGAGACCGCTGAAAATGTAAAGCATGCGATCAATAAATGGGCTGACTTTTGAACACATGATCGCATAGTTGTACATACTGCCGTATTGCATGATTTTTCGGATAAATTTCCTGGAAGTTTAATTTTATTCGCATCATTATCAGAAGTATTTCGTAAGAACAGTAGTAAATGTTCAGAGATTTTGTTTTGCAATTTATATACAATCAATAATATTGATTATTTGTAGTTTTTGTTTTCTTCTTAGAATTTATCCCACCAATAACTTTCTGGTCTGGTATAATAAGTATTTTATTAACATATTAACAGGCATAATACCGAAAAGATGGTCTACTTCCTTCTTCTGGATCGGAAACGAAGACGACCGGCCCAGGAAGATGAGACAGAGATTGTTTTACGTGGATCAGCTCAACATAACGATCCACCGAAGAAAAGAACTGATTCTGCGAGAGCTAATCGATATGCTGTAGGCAGTATAGCCGATGGAAGTCCCATCAATCCAAGAAAAACCTATGGGTTAGTTGTTTCGCTGAATTTAATTATTTATTTATTATTTACTGAACGTGACAACACATGGAATATCCACTTCAAGCCACTGTGTAGGCTAGTTACACGTTCATGAACCTCAACCTCATTCCGAAGAAAAGTGAATGTGGTGGTGCATCCCATGCGGATTCATTAACGCCAGACACCTTGTACTTTTTACTTGTTAGTTTTCCTACTTATGCGCTCATTTTGATCCATAAATAGAAAACAAGCAGGACACTAGGAACAAATATGAATTTTGAAAAAAATATCCGGAAAGAAAGCAGTTTGTTCAGTTTACAAGGGAAATCGTCTACGGAAAAGTCCTGAAATTGAACAATGCTACAGTAACGTAATTAATTAATTAGTAAAATCGTATGTCGGAAGATCATCATACTGTATCTGTATTGATGTCAAATTTGTTACTGCTTCACAGCTCATAGAGTCCTCGTCAGCTTTTTCTGAATGAACCCCAAATTTCTGGATTGCAATGGTTTTTTTAGGTGATTGCGCAGTTTGTTTTTACTTCGGGTGTCAATGTTATTTAGATTTAATACTCATGGCATTTCTAACTCGTCTAAGTCACCTTATGAAAGAAAAAATCCCTTTCATGACACAGTAATCACATAACTTATGATTTTCTTTTGTGTTCACCGTATTTTAAAACATATTTTTAAAATGCTAATTTTAAAATACTAATCGAAGTGCACTAACAATAAATAGATGTGACATGTACATGAGAAATTTTAATTCAAGATAATTCATTGTTGAATCCAAAGGTAAATTTGTTTAGTCAAATGCACCCGTAAGAAAATCTATGGAAGCAGATCCATGAAAACATATGTATCCTTATTTAGACGACATCGCTCAGGACGTCATAGCAGCCTTGGCGGATCACCGACAGAATCGCCACGATCCTCGACACGCGATCTGTTCTCCAGTTGTAATAGCGGAGTCTATTCGGCTCGTACTCAAGAGGAAAGAGGGCGATCTTCCGCAAGGTAAAAACAGATTTTTTTCATTTTTACTTATATTTCTTTTATTTGGCTATCATTGTATGGTTTTGAATTTTTTATGCGAATGTTATTCGTTAAAAAAAATCTTTCCAGAAATACAAACAACTACCACTACTACACCCAACCGGTTGATCCACAAACGTTAGCAGAAGCGGCTAGGCACGTGCGAGCTGTTCGACAAGAGCAAGAACGACGTGAAAGTCGTGATGCGCGTGAAAATCGTGAAACTCGTGACCGCGCTCCCGGTCGTGACAGGACGGAAAGTCGGGATTCACCGAGGAGTGAAGTGATCACAGAGGTTTGTGGAAGCATAGCTGTTTTTTTTTGAAAGAGAGAAATTTATTTATTTATTTTAATTAAGTATTTTATTTTTTATTTTTAAGCAATGAATTCTAATGTTTTTTGAAGGTATCCAAATGTCCATCACCACCAAAGATGTCGGATTCTATGATAAGTACTGGATTGGGGTCTACTACATCATCCACCAACAGTCTAATAACAGGTATGAATCGATCCGTAAAAATATTAAATTTTTCAATGTTCGGTAAAAATATTGTTCCCTTTTCAACTCATGGTGATTATAATAATCGATTCATCATACCTATCCTTAACATCCATGAATCCATCCAGAGAATTTCGATATTCCGGATGAAAATTTCATATTTAGATCATCACAACTCTCAATATTATATATAGCGCACCCTTGTCCAGACAAAATGTGCTCAAGAATTGTTTTTTTCCTGTGTGTGACTTCTAGGATAACGCTCCCAGTTAATGGATTTTCGCTAATTCCGGAGGAATAGCAATGTGGGACAATTTTCATGCAGCTTTCCTTTGGTTTTTGCCTACATGTCCCCCATGCGGATTGGGTTAACGGGGCGCCAATGTTTTCCCCTCTGATTTGTGGAAAATATTTTCATCCATGTCAGATTGTCCAGGGACTATTTCCCATTGCTTCTAATTGCGCTGTTCTTCTTCATAGTTTCTGGAGTTTTGCATTGTTTTGGGCTTCAAATTATCTCAGCCAACTTTTTTTTCGATCTTTTCTGGAATTGAATTATCTTGATTTATTCTGTTCTCGTTGAATTTGATAAGGCAGCAGATACCTAATCGTCGACATTTTAGACATTTTCTGGATTTGGTTTCCAAAAAATTAGAATTATTATGAAGATCCTGGGAAATCGTTCGGTATTTGTTTTATCGGTAGAGAACGTGAAATCTTTTTAGGTGTATATTGAGCTCTAACATATTCATTTATTTACTGTTTTTGGCACCAAAGCAGTTTTGAACATGTTACAAGTTTAAAGTAAAATTCTGCTAAGAAAATTCTTATTTACTAGTTATAAAACTTTTCTCTACTTGACAAAACTAGAAATAAGCTCACAAATTGGAAATTTCAAGAGGAAACGTCGTCGTCACTCATTGAATATTTGAACGTTGAGTTGAAAGCGAGTGCTTTTTCAGGAAGCAGCCAAGCAAGCCTCAACACCTCATCTGGCCCATGGAAATCGAAACTGACAAACATTAAGAACTCATTCCTTGGAACTCCACGTTTTCATCGAAGGAAAATGTCGAACGGTACCGCGGAAAGCGATGGCGAGGATAGCCAGATGATTGACACTAGCGAGTAAGTGGGCATCGGGTTGTTCAGGGATAATTTTAATTATAATATTTCTATATTATTATATCATTATTATTTAATATATAACTTCTCTTTTAAAAACAATTCACGGAAATGTAGAATATTTGCTATGTTAGTGTTCCGATGCGGTAAACAAAATAAACAACAATAAAGGAACAGTAAACAATCCTGTGACAACATGCCCCTTAAATTAAATGAAACAATAATCAGGAAAGAAGAAAACAAATATCCATTAGATCCGAACAGATCTGGAACACTAAATGTTTTTTCACTGTTTTTGAGAGTCCTTTTTTTTTGCTAAGGGATAATTCCTCAATCTCCTCCTCAAAACTCACTTTTAAGGATGTTCCTTCTTGAAATTAATCCGAAACTGAGAACACAATGATATTGGTTTGTAAATTTGCAGCATTTTCTAAGACGAAAACTCATGATTTGGCGAAGAATTCCAGAATTTTCGACGAGCAGTCTGAAAGAAAGCAGATCCATGTTTAGTTAGAGGATTTCTTGGAGCTCAACGCTCTTTTTTGAGCCATTAAAAGCGTTCAGATAATTCACTTGATTAACACTTCCGCAATCACACAAATCTAATCCCACGTCACGAAAAAAACAAAATTTTCTCTCCTTCCAACTGAACATCTTTAATTCCATAATCTAGAGATCTTAGGGATCTTTTCATTAAGCCTTCTGCAACCACACAGATCTAATCCCTCGTCACGGAATCATAAACCCGGAAGTGTAGAGTTTTTTTTTTACTTAGCAGATTTTTTTCTGAATTTCTTTAGATTTTTTATTCGTCAACTGTTTTGTCTTATCGCATTCCAAATGCATTTTTTGGGTAATCAGTGTAAATCACCAGAGGTACAAGCAGTATAAATGATATCTAAAAGAAAACTCATTCCAGTCTGGTAAAAAAATCCTGGTTCGGATCGTTGACGTCCAGTATAAGTGTGGAACGAGACGATACTCATTGTGTACCGGTACAAGGAAAAACATTAAACGCTATAAAAGCCGAGCTAATTCGTGCTTTCCTTACGGTGAGTACTAATTCTTCCGGGAATTCAACGCTTCCAGAGAGGATTGTGTTGTATTTGTAAGGATCATTTGATTCCAGATACACGAGTTAAGCCATTGTGTTGTTGGTCAAAATTGTTTTCGTGTCGAGTATAAACGTGGTCCGACTGTTGGTGGAGGAGTGTTTAGTAGAGGAGTGAAGATGAATGTATGTATTTGATACTAATTTTTTTTTTCGAAGGATATAATTATTATTTTAAATTTCGCTGTAATTCTCATAAATTTCCAGGTGGATATTGTTTCGTCGCCTCAACAGATGGTTGTAATGACTGGTGAATCGCCTACTTATGTGGTTCAATTCGTTTTACTGGCAGGTGCGTTTAACTGGGAGTAATAAAGAATTTCAAAAAAAATCAAATAGCGATTTCTCGTCTGGATAATGCTTGGAATGGACAGATATTGAAAAAAAATCTTATCAAGACTTTATTGGAAATGACTTTATTCACTACACAAATAATTCCTCTACTGAAAAATTCTGTTTTTTTTTTGTTACGTTCACAAATTTCCTCCATTTGGTATGTTACAATAGTATGTGACACCCTTTCGAATCGATAATCTGCCTCATATAATTCATTTTTTTTACGGTACTGAATATTTATTTTGATTGATTCTAGAAGATTCTTTTAAAAAAACTTTAAATAAATTAATTCAAAATTCATTTCTGATCAACCAATCGCTGTAAAAGTCTCGTTTGAAATCATACTAAATATAAAGAACCGGTTTTTTGTTAGAATTTATCTACTTGTTATTTTCTTACTTTAAAGAGCGATGAAACTTACACAAAAAAGAATTTTTCTTGACGATTTATCAAGATTTTGGGCTTTTGGGCTTCTACTATTTTTTTTAATCCATAAATAAGAATATTGGCTATTTTCTTTGAGATTGCCGAAAATCCAGGAAATTTTTTCGCTATAAAGGTATCCAGTGTTCGGGGGAGATTTATTTTACTAAATCTTTTTGTTTTATTTTTTTTGTAATGGAAATAATTTGTTCTGTATTAGTACGCTGGTGAGTTTGCCGTTGCACGGAAAACATGGACACTCTTCTTTAGATGTCGATAAAACAACGAATTTTTTTTTGTAATAGTATAAGGAGTGTTTTTTTTTTCAATCTCGTTCCAAAGTTTATTAAAAATGAAGAAACGTTTGAAATACGGACGTATACGAGCTTGCGTTGATCATTTATACCTTTCTTTTCTTTATTTGTTTAATAATAAAATAAAGAAATTGATGGGCTAAGTATCGGGAACAGTGGACAGTGAAAAGATGGGAAAAGGATGAAACTATGGGAACTACGACTTAAATCATATTAATAATATATTATAATTAATATTATAGTGTTATTAGTACTTAATGGTTCCGAAATAAAATGTTATTTCACCATAATATCAAGGATTGAAGAAATATATCGAAGTTTCAGGACCTGTGCG
The DNA here is from genome assembly GCF_031761385.1 of Necator americanus. Lineage (NCBI taxonomy): Eukaryota > Metazoa > Nematoda > Chromadorea > Rhabditida > Ancylostomatidae > Necator > Necator americanus. Next base: position 6,648,345 of record NC_087376.1, read on the forward strand.
TAGGTTTAAACGTCTAGTCGAGCATCTATCATCGATACTACAAAGTTCCACACAACAACGGTGAGAATTTTACACTTTTTTTTTAAAATAAAATATTCCATGGTGTTTTTTCCTGTTGTAGGACTGTAACTGTAAGAAAACAAAAAAAATACAGTTGAGATCTGTAGAGATCCGTTGAAAGCAGTGCATTTGTCCTCTAACAATCCACTGGATCCCTTATTTTTAGGGAAATTCTATGCTTCTAGGAACAAAATATAATAAAATATAAACGACAAAGTAGTTATATAGGTGTGAGTTAGAAAATGAATAAGGAGATTTTTTATGTAGTTCTATAATTAATCGCATCGTTTAGCCATTACAATTAACTGGAATAGCTAAACTTATATATTAACAGCTTACGCTATAAAATATTAAATAAATAAAGAAAATAAAATAGAATGAGGAAGATATATCTTCTTAACCTACTTTATTGCGCGAAAACTTCAGTAGTCGTACATATTTACATAAAATGTTGAAGAAAATTTTGTTATGCTGACACATTTGCGTGCTGGGCGACATAGGCTCATAGGTTATCTAAACGACAGAACATCCGTCATTTCTCACATCCATAGAAGTCATCCATAGATATGTGCACACAACGAGGGAAAATATTTTTAGGATTCTGTTGAAAACGACCTTAATCTGCTCAACATTATTTAATCACACATTAGTGATGACCTCATCATAATCTTTTCCTTCTATGCTAAAAATGCTTTAAAAAATCATCAGAATTAATTAATTAAAAGAAAGGAAAAATTACCGAAAAGTCCCTTATTTATAACTTTTACTTACAGCATAATGTTTTACTATTTAAAGTTCGCAAAATGCTAATTTATGTGGAGAAATGCTAGTAAGAAATGTACTGAACAAATAAAAAATACATATCATAGTAGGAAATAAAAAAAAACGTGAAAGTAATACAATAATACATGTCTAATGAATGTGTTTTCTTCGTAAATTTCTGCAAAATTCTCTAGGACCGCCTTTTTTCAGAGGTAAAAAACGGAAAATTGCATGAACTCGTCTTATGTGAAATCGTTTGCATATCTAATAAATATTATGAAAAAGACGATTTTCAATTAAATATTAAATATTTCTATGACGTCATGGAAACCTTAAGCGGACTCAAACATGAAAAACGTTCCATGAACTCCAGGAGTTATTAACAGCAAAAAGATTTTTCGCATTCAAATCAATGGCTAGTGAATAAAATGCGGTGTAATCTTTATGATGGAGTTGTCCACGATAATATCCTAGGAGCAGTGTCCTTTCATTGAATTCCTGCATAAGTCAGTTTCAATAAAAGCTATTTGAACTAATATGTATTCTTCGTTCATTTTTTATGGAAAATGAATACGGAATAAGAAAGTAAAAATTTAATAGGTTGTTTTGAGAGAATTTCAGTTTTATAAAATTACATCTATACATGCTCTTTCACTTTTTACTTATTTTTATACATTGCCACTGAAAATTTAAGATTTTTGGTGTACTTACACAATTTGGTTGGTTGTTCTACGGTTGTTATTGTTAAAATACCTTCCTATCGATTGAAAAATCTCGTACCATAAGAACAAGTTAAGAACAATTTTCCTACACTTGAGCATGATTTTGTAACCCAATTATGCTTCTCACTATTTATTTCATTTCCTAAAATTTTTTATTATTATCTTATTTCTGGAAGTCTACGGGAAGGAATTAAGAAGAAGGATGAGAAAGAAGACTTTTAAGAAACTTTTATCCGAGCCTATTTTGTATCCCGAAACATTTTTATAGTCATCATTTTTTTTCGTCATAGGGCTGAACGGGCTCAACAAGCGGCGCTGATGGTTAGACCTCGAAGGCTGTCGGATTCAAGTGTCAGCAGTGCATGTTCGGATACGGAAAGCAACGCCAGCATGAATATTCTCGGACGAACAGGGGTAAGTTGTGATTGAAGAAAAAAAAACGAAAAAGAAAAGGAAGAAGGAAAACGAAATCATTTTACCTCTATCTTCATCCAGAATCAACGTTGTTTCTTGGATCACTTCTAACAGAATAGTAAACAGGGCCAGAGTTGTAAAAAAAAGTTGTCAAAGGTTGTTTGTTGTCAAAGGTGTAGTTGAGAAATTATTTTCCCGAAAACGACCTCACTCCACCTCTTCCCTCACATTCTCCATTACAATCATTGATTGAATTCATCACTATCATTTATTTATCTTACTTTTTAAATTCAATCATTACTCATTGATTGAATTTAAAAAGTAAGATAACTAAACTAATTATTGACTTGAAATTAAAACAACAAATACAACTCTCTCTCACGACCTCTTTGTTGAATATAACTCAACGCAAGCTTTACCCTAATAGTAAGATATTTTTATAATTCTCAAACATTTTTTTTGTGTGGTTAGATTTCAATTACTTTTTAAAATAAAATGTATATGATTACAGGACAAGGAATCTGGCATTTCGGTTGATCCGTACTCGCAATCACCATCGATGCGTTCTGTAGGGAGTAGTACATCTAACAATGGTAAGCTAGCTTTTTTGCATGTTTTTTGTCCGTCAAAAGACACCATCCAGAAGATATCCATGATTGTCCAGAACACATTTTTGCTGTTCCAAAAATATTTTCCTTTTTTTTTGACTGCTTCAGTAAACTTTGAAACTTTCATCGCTAAAGCGTTGGTCAATACTTCTATTCCGGATAAATATCAAGACGAACGCTAGTCTCGATTTCCTTGAAGCGATAATCCCGAAATAATCCTGTAACTAATGCTGTTCGCTTTAAACTTTGCATAGAAATATAAAAGAAGTCGCTAGTTCCACAATTTTCCAGGAAAAGTAGAAAGGTGAGCAGAGGAAAAAAACACACTCGAATTTCTCAAACTTTTGTATTTATCTCTAAAGCTTCTAAATATACAATTCTATATGAGCGATCAAAAGAATATTCATGGATTTCTGGATTGGTGTCTTTAATGAGTGTACTATGGAGCAGCTTACTGGATCAACCATTACCTCTGGCTAAATCCTAATAGTTTACTGTAGCCTGGTGCATTATTCTGTAAATTTCTTGGAAATAAAAAGAAAAAGAATTCAGTTTGTATTGTAATATGCCTCAGAACTTTCGTTATAGCATGTTTTATCATCAACAAATAAGTTAAGGTTGCGGTTGAACCGATAATCTGCAAAAATATTGATCGAGGAAAATTTTTTCTTCTGTTGAAATTCCGATCCTTCAGGTTAACTTCAATTCTGCTCAAGGTAATTGCTTTCATTGCTTGCACGTATTCTAATCGCTATCATAGAGAGCTTTGTTTTGAGTGCCTTTTTTTTCTTGAAAGTAATTCTTCTTTAAATGATAGCAGTAAGTTTTTTTTTTCTTAGTATAGCTTCTAGTTTTCAACATCTGCCTATAGATTCCCATATATTTCTATTTCTGCTAACTATAGATTTTTTTCCGCCTAACACACATCAAAATATTTCCCTTCTCATAGAAGCGTTAGGGATTTTTAGCGTTTGGTTTGAGGCATTTTGTGTCGTCATAGGATTGTGTGGCTTGCGTGAAAGATTTTTCAAGGATTATTCTTCGTTATTTATAGTAAAAATGAATATAGATGTTTGAATGAAATTTTCGAATATATAAAATTGTGGTTTGTGGAGTGTAGTAGTTTCTCTTCGAATAGTATCTGTAGTATAGTTATTTTTAATTTTGTTTGTTTGATCCTTATTTTACAAAAGAAAAGACACTTGAAAATTACAAATCAATTAATTATTTACAATTGATACTTAAAAATATAAAACAAATAAACATAATATATAATATGTAATAAACAATATTTAAAATTGAATTAACTACGTAGTCAGATCTCCGCAGTCAAACCTCTTATAAAAAAGATAAGATTTGGACAACAGTTACAAGCATGATGTCCATAGTAAATTGTTTTTTTTTTCGAAAATAAGATTATCTTCTTTCATCTAGTCTTCATGGATTTAATTTTTAATTTTTTTCAATTAAATTCATATCTTCAAGCGATAAATTCTTAGGAAATTAAAATAGTTTTACTGGAAGATTTTTTTTGTGTAAAATCACCTTAGTTTGCTTGCATGTGTGAACTGTTCCGATTACAGCTTCAGGTTTCAAATCATCATCTTCATCGTCAAACGCGCAACGGAGGAATACGACCGCACTTGTAGAGCCGAATAGTGGTGTAAATCGTTTTTCCACACATCCTCCTTACACAAATGACACAAAAATCACCGTTGTCAGGCCAGAACAGAGCTCACCAAAAAGGTGACGTTTTTTTCCTTCTATTTTTATAAATTTATGGATACTTTTATGGATATATTCTGTTATATTACTATTATATTGCAATATTAGAATGGGGCGGTTGTAGCGTGGTGGTAAGGGGTTCCTCTGCAAATTCACGGTCAATGGATTGAAACCTCGCTGGAGCAAACCAAGACATCTATCCATCCGAGTTCTATAAAAACAATGATTGATGAAAAACGTTGATACATCAGCTGATCTAATCATCCTCAAAAAGAATTCTTTGTGGATAAACCGTTTGTGCATCCCAAGTGGATTTATTGACGCTAAGACTTTAAACCTTTTCATTTTTTCTTATTGTAAAAGAGATTTTATATCTACGCTATTAGCAAAGTGTACTTATCGCGTGATTAATATCTTATATAATATCCTAACATAATACATTTTAATATCCTGAGCAGATAAATTTTCTTAGTTCAATTTGTGTGAGGCTTGCGTGAATAGCTTTTTTTTTAGATTAACGCACGAAATTTTTACCAAACCCCAGTTTTCACAGCTTCTCTCGCTGGTTACTTTTTGGGATTCGTGCAAAGATTTTCCAGATTTTCGATGAATAATTCCAGTGACATCCTGTTCAGTTTATTTAAATCACATCCATGGTCAGATGAAAATTTTATGATACACTGCTAAGAGGAAGCCTCATGCCATTTAGAAGTTTCTTTTATTTGATAAATAATCAAATTAAATGAATAAATACCCTAACGATTGTTCTTAGGTGTTATACATCCAGAAAACTTAACTATTATCTAAACTGCAGGAGTATACACAGAACTTGTAGTGAGCAACTTTTTAGCAGATTCCATTTTATTGAATTATTTATCAATGCCTCATGCTAGTTTCTCCTCTTTTTTCCTTCCGGTAACATTTCTAGGATTTCTAGGACGTTATGCTTATTTTGTCCCAATGACCAGACCAGTACCCATGAAAATTAAAAAATTACATGGGATCATTTGAATGAGCGGGATATTTTTCAAGCTAAGGTCGTCGCTTTTGGTCTACACTAGGAAATTCGGCTTTTATTTGAATCTCTTAACTCCCTAATTGCTCAACTTTTTTATTTTGAAGAAATACAAAAACTGTGATAATCCCAGAAAATGGTACCATCTCAATAAATCAAGTGAAATCCTAATTTATGTATGCTTGACTTCATAATACAAATTTGTAACGTTTGTAACCATATTTAAAACCGATGTTGTTGTTGTTTCGAAACGCATGTCATATTTATATTTCTTTATTTTTTTAAACGTATTATTTCATAGAATTGACTCGATATTATGCAAGAGGTTGATTTCCTAGTGTCGAATTCAACTTCGCACTCCTCGTGAATGTTCACTTCTAAATAGATCCTCTTTAGCCATAGCTAAAAAATATTGCACTATTATTTACATGCATATTGATTGCTTCATTGATTTCTTCATTGATCAAATTTTTATTTACAGTCCCGGTTCATATCATCAGTCGAAGCTCATCGAATATCCTCCAAAGCGTCAGTCTAGTCAAAATTCACCAAGAAATTTCTCATTTTCTATAATAGGGAAGTCGGATAAGGTGTGATTTTTGTTTACGTTTGTTAATTTATCTTTTTTTCTCATTATTCACATTTACAAATGATCTATGACCGAATCAGATGGGCAAAGAAGTTTTTTTTTCTCGTGTCCTTTTCCCTTTCCAAGCATTTTCACTTTACGATCTCGCATTGTATTATGTGTGTGTTTATTATTATTTTTTCTTCATCATGTTCCTATTTTTAAAAAAATAGCTAATAATTAGTTGATTAGGTGATTAGGCGCTCATGCGTTTGTGAATCAGAGTTTCGGATACGCCTGATATGTAGGAACAAGATATACATTTTTTTTCTCTCAATTTCATTCTCATTCTCAAGCATTTTTTTCACCGAATTTTTGTTCATCTTTACATGCTTTGCTGTGTCATTTTTTGTGAGATTCGTCGTCGGGTTCCAGCACTTTATTGTTGCGTTTAACGCATTTATTTACACACAAACACACCAAAAAATTTTTTCTTCTTCTTTTTTTTCAACGAACTCTTTCATTTCCTCTTCGTTTTCTTCTTTGCAAAATTTGTAGTGAATTAATTGATATAGCTTTGAACTGTCATGTTCTCTTCTAGTGAACGGTATTTTGCATAAATATTAGCAGATAATCATCCGTGACTGTACGACGATCGATCAGAGGTTCGAATCCGCCCCAGTGCCAACTAAGCCCTTCATCTTTCCGAAGTCAACAAATTGGTACCGGACTCGTCTGAGAGAATAAAACCACTTACTTGATACATCAGCTAGCCTCCTGTAACTCACTGTGAGGCTGCATGATCGTTCATAAACCTCAAACGAAGATGAAGTTTGAGGTCGAATGCGTAGGCCTACCTCATATGGATTGATCCACGCCGTGCACTTTATCCTTTATCCTTTCTCGTTGTCATAAAACACACACGGAGTTCCAAAATCACCCTGGATACGTTTCGAACATATGAAATGCGTGGATTAGTAAAAATTCGAAAAAATATAATGTCGATTAGAGCAGAAAAAAAGTTCCGTTGGTGAATTTTCTGTGTTCAACGCACTAAAATAATTCGAACGTGGTGGAGGTTAAGTAAAACTGGAACAGTTTTCAAAATATTTAAATTGATGAACATTGAAAAAGGCACAGGTAAATAGACAGTACGTTATTGTTATCAAGTCGCGATCGGCAAAATAAGGAGAAAAACTTGAAGTTATGAAAACATTAGAGGGTGGAAACCAGAAATGGAACCTTAGGGTTAGGATCTATCCAGAAACTCGTGTAGTATTAGAAATGATCAAATGAATACTAAATAGTGGATTATAGAAATGTAAAACATCACAATACAGCTGCCAAAAAAACAATAGTTATAGCAAGTTATATAAAGGTAAGACCACATCCATTTAATTTTACTTATTCACCTGGATAAATGTGTCCTTCCGGAAGAAAAAGGCCTGGATTGAATGCATTGCTATCCTACATTGATATCACTCCCGAAAAAAAAAGTCGCACCGGAAACACATATCTATCTACTCGTTCTAGCACTGGAAATGTTTATCCAATAAACGGGTAGGTCCTACAACGAAGCACGAATTCATCGAGCATGTGTCAGGAAATCAATAAACTGATATTGAATAATAATAGTTGCAACGAGATGTTGCCTAAGACTTCATTTTTATCGTAGTTGTCCTCCCATGGACAAATGTTATGGATACATGGATGTCTGGACAAATCACATTTATCCGTTCTCTGCTCCACAGGAAAAACTCGATATCGTATCCGTAAGGTTTTGTAGTCTCGTACATGTGACAAAACATCATAAATCTTAGTGAGCCCGATGGTAGCCGGTGGGAATGAATGGATCATGGATTATAATGAAAGTAGTACCATCAAAAATTCAATGTCACAATGTTAATATGGATTTTTTGGTGATTATGATCGATGATCACTCTTCAACGATTTTTAAATATAACAAAAAGTATTAAATTTCTATCAAATAAACAAACTAGCATTAAAATTCGTACGATATTGCAAAAACGTAGAATAAAACGGGAATTAAAAATATAATGTGGAATAAATTAAATACTCCTGATGAATTACAGTAATCATTAAAACATGTACATTTCAATATTCGTGTGCCAAGAATTGATGTTTGTTCGCACATGTCCGCTCCTAAAATAGACCTACATTATTTTGTTGGCAGTATCTGAAATAGAAAGTGGCAGATATATACTAGTAGTACCTCCAAATGGTAATATAGCACATCCTCGAATCATTGAAATAATCCGTCTATCCTGATCATACCACATTCCCACTGAAAAAATAAAGTCATTACTTAATTTAGTTCAATTTTCTTTAATCAAATTTACATTTTTAGTTTCCCTCTGAGTTGAACAAGATGAATACAAATTCTGAATAACGTTAAATTTCTGCCTTCTAACATTATTAGTCTATGATCTACTTAGCTTCTGTTTCTCTTTATTATTTTTGTAACGATTGAAATTTCTCAACGCTTTCGAAGGGAAACAGGAAGCTTTCCTGAAGGTAACACATATAGGAAATTGATGGCATTGTAATCTTTGAGGGAATAGGAGTGCGTAATTCATTATATAAGTGTGATCATGCTCAATTTTAACTAGTAATCCAGGAAGTGGTTTGTGAAGCAGCGTTTTGTGATCCAATCTGCCCAACGATGCAACTTTATTACACAATAGAACACGGACAACTCCCCACCCTAATACAAATCCCTAACTAATATGGCTCAAATAAACCGCACACATTCGCAATTTGCACCATCGCAGTTACGTTACGGATTCTCTAATTCTAATTCCTATAATAAATAGGATCTTTGAGGAGAAGGTAACACATACAATTGTTTTAAACACTTTTTTTTCTGGATTATCAGAATTGGGGTTAAAACGAAAACTTGGGCATAATCACGCTCATATCCGTAGAATACAATTCTACCCTTACGCATACGTGGAAAAATCCCAACATTGTCAATTTTTCAGAACGCTCTCTTTGAACCTAACTCTATAATAAAAAGAGGTCAAAGTTACAAAAAATCTATGAATTACTGGATAAAGTTATGAAAAGATCTTCTGGAACCACTCAGAGAAAAAAATTGTGGAAAAAAGGAGAGCAAAAGAAGAAAAAAATCCCTAAATGGCATATTGTCATCACGTACATAGTGTCAAAAAAAAAGTTTTTCCTCAAAAAGAAAAGTTAATATTAACAATTTCTTAAAGTGTAGAGATAAGGGAGGTCTGGAACTGGAACACCACATCGAAGTGAATTGAGTACGCTCTAGCGAATGCAAAAATTGATTGGTTCTGTTGATCTCTCGCGCTCCCATCGGATCCTCGAAGTTTTACGGAATAAAGTTCAAATGAATAGATATCTATGTAAATTCAAATCTTTCGACAACAATCCTAAATAAAATTCTCATCACCAGGAAATTATGGCACTGCAATTAAGAATCTCGAGTAAGAAGGAAATATTGTTGACAGATTATCCAGATAATCAAGAAATTTTACTCTTAGCCATTTTTCGAGCGTTCTGGGATTTCGGATAGTCGAATTTTTACTTTTTTTTCGGTTATTCATTAACATTAACATTTATCTTCATTAACCTGGTTCATACTTATTGCAGTTATTCATTTCATTTCTCTATTTACTTCCGAATTCTCGCTGTCCTTCTTGGAATTATCCTTCGTGTCAGTTATTTTCCAGTTTTCCGAGAAGACCTACTACTAAGTTACAGTTGATGGGGGAAAAAGGAGCATGTTTGAACAGATCGGCATTGATTTTGTGATCCTGAATGATCAACGGCGTGCTGATCTTCTAAAAATCACATCTAGAAAAAAATATGAAAAAAATTAAAAGTGAGGGCTGAGAGATGTGAAAGACTTTGAGGTAGTCATTTCTTATGCGAGAAATCTTATCGGCTCTTGTATTTTCCAAGAGCTACTAAGCACACATCATAACCTTTTCGAATTCATTAAATACAGTAGTACTTGATTTTAAAAATCAATTCAGTTATTTTTGGGTAATTTTTATCATAGCCGAAACCTTGTCACGTTGGTCAATATTTAAAGTTTTTTTTTAAATTTTCATGGTAGAAAAAATTAATTCGCTTACTTTTATCCACTCCTCCCGAGAAAGCTGCAATTTTAACACATCCGAAAAATCCATATTGACATGAGGTTGCCGTATATTTACATTCTTGTCCTTGTGAAGATGTACATTCATAGCAAGTTATACAGAATACGTTTGAAATATAAGTGAATAAAATGAAAAGACGGAAAAATCCCAAGGGCATCAGCTGGAACTTGTAATAAATAGTAATTTCTGGAAGAATATACAGTCAACAACAATGGAAAATATAGATAGAACCTACCGTGAAAGCCAGTTGTACAAGAGATGACACATTATCGTTGAATGCTTATGTTTGATTAGAACCTAAAGTTATACGTACGTGATTCGTACGCGTAACCAGCCACGGTCCTTTTCCATACATCACCTCAATCCATATTTGCGTACACGACGACCACGGTCCTCGACCGAGTAACATCGTCGTACCGTTCCGCAAATAGAACGTGAAGCTGGATGATATTTTTGGGAAGAAAAATTTGAACGTTGGAGTGAAGGATTTCGGCGCAAAGTATCAAGTGGAGGAGGTTATTCGTCTAAAAAAACTAATTTGAAATATAAAATCACTTTTCGAGATATTTCTGAACGAGCTTCTTCCTCTTTTTTCTTGAGCTGTCGGTTTCCGAAAAAAATTCTCTTTTTTTCTAACAAAGTTTTTTTTTTTGAAAAAAGTAAAATACATATAGAAAAGAATACATATAGAAAATAATAATAGCAAAATACATATACAAAATATAATAGTAAAATAAAATAATAAAAATAAAATAAAAAAAGTAAAATATGCGAAATGTTAGATTATCACGATTATATCCAAATTTTAGTGCTGTAGTGTTATCCGTGAAGAACAAGAAAAGAGCTAGGAGGAAATTGGTTCCAAAAAAGTAAAAAAGAACCTAAACATTTACATGAACAACTTTAACAATTTTAAATAGATGATTGTTTTCAGTTAACCATTTTTTTAATCAAAACAGCGAGAAGTTTTAAAAATCCAGAACTTACGGTATTTGAAAATGCACTGTTCAGCAATACTTAACGTTCTATGCTCATCTTGCAAATGAAAGATTTGATGCTCTTCCAGAACTGACAAGCCGCGATGAAAAATTACAGCAATTAATAGATTGCTGTTGTGATGATTTAGATCATTTATCACGTATATAATAATTAGTATTTATGATAAATGCTGAGAGAATCTGCTCTTCAGGAGTATCCTCGTTTTTGGGGGACTTGGAATATAGAATCCAGACAATCAGGAAGAAGTGTAGTTGGCACATTTTGAATGCCCGCCAGTGTTTTTGTGTACTAACTACAATTTCAAAAAAAAATACATTCAAAATTTTAATGTTTCCTTTACAAAATGAGGGCAGTGGGTCTTTACTTTAAATACATGAATTCAACTTGCACGAATTAACCACAAAAGAATGTTGATAACCTCTGTTTTTGTACTGTTTACATCAACGGGAAAAGAAGTAAAGCGAATTAGAAGCTGTAAGATTTGCCTATGACCACCTAAAATTTCTGGAATTCTTCTCAACTGTTCACTAAGGCTAATTAGGTGCACTGCACGTGCATATTTATAATTTTTGCGGTCAACAACAATGGCGACAGAGCACGCCCTGCCAACCAGTTATTTTCATTTTCATTTCTCTCTTTTCATCTCATCTTTCGATCATACAGTCAGAGTCAACATTCGAGCTTCATTTCTGGATATACAAATCCTAAATTTAGTTTTGAAGTACTGGAAAATCTCTTTAAACAGCGCTCTTCTCTAAGCTCATAGATTGAAAATTTGATTTATTTATTATTTGATTTATTTATTATTTATTTATTTACCATTTTATTACTTATTATTTATTTAATTTATTTATTATTTTATTTGTTTGGATTCTCATAGAGAGAAATCTGATTTATCCACAACATTTAAACATTCTTCATGGATTTGGACTGAGGATTGTCCTGTTAGAAAGTAAAAGAGAGTTATTTGAGATGAGCTTTGCACAAACAGGATTTTAATTTCGTTTGCAAAAAAAAAATATCGAAAATAATTTGCATGTGTCATAATCCGCACATCTTTATCTAAATTATGCTTTATGGATCTGCATTTCAAATCTGCACGCACCCACTTTCATTAGATAAATAAACAAAGGATCTTTTTCTGGTTAAATTTTATGTGGAGCCAGCAACATTTAGTACACAGACAATAAAAGCAAAATTTAATTTTTGTTAATATTGATTTGCAAGGTTACGGTACAAAAGAAAAGAAAAACCTTTGTTCTTTACAGTTTCGTTACTCTTTGATTAATTGCATGCTGATTACGGTTATCGGGACAAAAGAGGAAGGAGAACGATCCCAGCCGGAAAATTTAGTAACAGAAGAGATTGAAGAAATTCGAAATTCTATTTTTAGCGAACGAAGAACGTCGGTAAGCAAGAAATTTTGTTTCTAATGTTCATTAAGATATTATTCACTTACAGTAGCCCGGGTAATGATTTGCTGGAAAACGAAGAAGTTGTGGAGTAAAATTTCTCGTTTTCTAGCAAATAATTACAATATACTGTATAATAATGTATACTACTGTATATTAACCAGTTGAACTTTTCACCTTTTATTTTTGTTCACTTGGGATGCGTATGGAGTGACTTTTTTAGATTTTCCAGAGCGATTATGGTTAACAGCTTAGTCGTTTTTTGAAACGTTCCTACTAAGTACATATCTTCTATTCAGTTCTATAAGCTCTTGAAAATTCTTTTTTTTTCGAAATTTGTTGCATTTATTGTTACTGCTTGGCTTTTATGTCGTAGTTTTGAGTTCATGCTGTCGAAAAAAACTATTTAACTGATTTTTCCTAAGCTTTTTGGATGTATTAAAGAGCAAATGAGTGAGTAGATGACCAAATGTACATAGAAACTTTGAAAAGACAATGAAGACTATGGATATAATTGCAAAAAAAAACCTATAAATACTTTCTTCATGGACCCAACAAACTGTCAACAGTTTTAATATAAGATTGACAATCTCTAAACAGGATAAGAATCAGTGAATAGAAGATAAAGGACCACGGTAGGATTATTTTTTTGTTTTAAAGCCGATATTCGAAAAACTGTGCATATTTCCCGAGATCCTCCCACATGCTACTGCCGTTCTCCAACTTTATATGACATATCATCTCTTACATTTAGCTCTACCGAAAAAAAAAACAGCACAATATTTTGAACATTTTAAAATATAGCTCATCTTTTTGGAATAAATATTCCGAACAGAAATATTGTTGAACTAAGTGAGTTCACTCGAAATGTTTTTTTTCTACATTTGATGTTTATTTTCTGCTATCACATCATTATTTTTGCAGGTACAAACAATTTTCATCGTAGCTTTACCAAAGTCAGCTATTATGGACCACACGAGGTTTGCTGCAGGTCTTTAAGCAGTCGCACCCCTCAACCATCAAAATTTTTTATTTTTACCTTTAAAAATTGATAAAAACCTGAGAATTCTTTAAGATTTGCTAGATTTACGAGTTTCATGTGCAAAAAGTTCACAATTTCTATATTTTTAAGCTGCAATTGATAAATAATGGCAATTTTTCAAGATTAACCAGTTTTTCACATCTCAACCGCCATAATTTGATAGTTTTCCTTCTTACGAATCGTTAACTCCAAAAATTTCAATCAAATACGGGGGAAATTTTAAAAATCCCAGATGTTAAAAATCGGTGAACAATGATAGAAAACATTCAGCTTTCGTGATTATACATATTTGTTAACAGCACTATCATTAAAAAAAAGTGTGATTCTCTGTTGAATAAGTATTCGAAAATGATTACAAATACAAGTTTTAACCCTACTCAAACACATAACTCTATCTTTTACAGTAACATTTTGACGTAGTTCTATATACTTAATGTTACAGACCGCTCAACAGCATCGTTAACAGGAAAGAGCTGAAAAAATCACTTCGAAACGAACTGAATTTGGTGTTTGTGCCTCCACGTTCCAGAGAACGATCTTTCTGCTCCTGCAAATCATTTAAAGTTTGCTGATGTTCACGTGCTTAAAATACATTTCGTTTCATTTCTGTATGAATTACTAGGTGGTATAAGTTTTACAGATGTAAGTTGTTCTTTTCGTTTGCTTCAAATTTTCTAGAAGCTTTGAAAATTGTTACGATACAATTTTTTCCAACGGCTTTATCTTCTGTTTACAGTAGCTGGCCGATCTCACCACATATCCACATCGGAAAGCAGCTGCTCCAGCTAAGCACGGCCAATTTTTCTCTTACTGAAAATAATGCTTCTTTTTCGCTTTGTTGAATACACGATGCTGTGAATTTTCTAGAAATTTCCAGCAAGAAAGGGAATTTAGGAACGTTTAAGCAAGGACTCTATATTTCTTAGTATTTAATAAGATTAGACAGAGTTGCTACCAATTCGCTGGTCACTTTCACGTTTCTGGGAATCAGTTCAATATTCAATCAATATATGACTACATGAAACTCCATGATCCAATTTCTACTTTTAATTTTTAGTAGAAATTTTTAGATAGTTATCATCATTTTTATATTTAGGTGTTCTTTCTGCAATTACAAACTACTGGAGGAATTTTTAAAGAAGCATAAGAATCGAGAAGTCCAGTACTGTATTCGAATGGGAAATTGAAATCGGTTTCGAGCCAGATATGTCCCCAAACATCACTTTTTTAAACTGATTCATTTTTCTAAAAATTTGAACTTCAAACAAATTTCTACCGTACATAATTTTGTGTTTTTAAATGAACTCATCAAAAATCTTCTAAGACCTTCATATTTTATAAATATATCTTTGCTATTTTCAGTGGAAATAGTTACGATCGGACAAGCTGGAACTGAATTTAGCAAAGTGAAAGTATATCAAAGGAAACTCAAAGGAAATATTCATTTTTCAAGTTGACTTGTTGTTCAAGTCATGTTCCATGAAGACGATTAAGCACTGCGTCTAACTTTTAAAAAAGAATGTTTTATTATGGTATTTTTAGCAGGTCTGGAAGTACAAGGATCCTTCCGATATATTACCAGCATCTCCTTAGGCGCTTCAATACACGTGCCATAATTCAAAGTTCTCGTAAGAATCGACTCGGAAAACTATGGATTCCGATTTTCGACTAAATTTTGCACTTAAGGAGATGCTGGTAATATATCTGAAGGATCCTTGAATTCTACCGTCCCCTACTCCACTTTTCGCATCTCCACTTACTCCCCTCTCATTTAAACATTTTTAATTGCTTTTTCGTGATTATTTTAGGCTTTATTTTTTTAGAAAATGGCTGATATTGCAGGATAAACATGATGGTTTATGTTATTGCTAAGGAAACAATAAATGTGGAATTTTCAGAACTTAGGGCATAATTAATTTCTTTACCCAGTATTTTTAGCAGAATTTGTTCGCCGTGCTTCACAGAGCTTCCTTCGTTCTTTTTTCTTGTTTGTTAGTGATTTTTAAACGATATGATTATTAATTGTCCTTTCAGGATATAACTGAATAGCAAAAAAGTTTGGTTGTTTAGAAACAAATTTAATTCTATGATGCTCTTAAGCTAAAACACTAAAATTATTACAATTGTCTCTTTCATATTAATGGATATTTCCAGAAATTAACGTCCAACAACATTCATGAGCTCTTATTCTTAGATTTTTTGGAAAACTAGATGGATCAAAAAGGAGTAACCTTTACCGTCTTATAAGTTTTAGATTATAAAGCGCGAAATAAATCTTAACTAATTTTTTGGATTTATTTATGCAAGATATCCTTAGGTGCGCAAGATGAGATTCTTCTTGAAAGCATATAAGTTTTTGTTATCCAATTTTTATTTCTGTCATTTTTTTCGATCTACGGTTACATCAAAAAGAAAAAGTCTGTGACTATTTCTGTTTTATTATTACTAGTGGTAGGATTTTGGAAGATTCTCACTTTACTGGAAACTTTAATTTCTAGAAACTTCTACATCTTCACAAAATGTTACTTTTCTTTACCTGGAAAAATTATTGATGTGCCAGTGTAAACTAGTCTTTCATAGGCTGCAGAAGAATATTTAACTTCAAATAATTCTACCTCTTCAACAGTTTCTTTCTGATAGCATACGTCCTCGATTATGTATCCTCGGATTCCCTAATCATGCATTATGGATCTACAATGCTCCAATATATGAGTTCAAGAGATCATCTAGAATATAACGTTCTTGATCTCCTCACAGTAGCTTTAGAAAATTTTTGCTGTGTAGAAATTAATTTCTTAAAATCTTCGGAATTAATATCATTTGGAATTTGGATCAGTTCGGAATAAAAATTTAAAAAATCTTTCCTTTCCTCAAATTTTACCGAATAGATTTATTTGAGGGGGATCGAATGTTTGATTGATTTCGAACCTTCTCGAGTAATAGCCATCCATAGAAATGGGAAGCAGTATTTGTATTTTAAAAGCCTAGACTATTCGAAAAAAAAACGTTATTCCAACTTATTCGAGACATTGAATTGAAATTAGACTCAGAGGTCTAGAAGCTCAGATAAGTATTTCCATAGTCATTCACAGGAGTTTTATCTGAGCAAAACTAAAAATTAAGCCTTCTTTGAACGACTGGAAACTTAGAAATATATTTCCGATATTCCCTTGGATTCATTTCCAATAGCTTCGTTGCAGATGGGTTTTTTTGGTGTTACAGTGTGCTGCACTTCGTTTCTGATCGGTCAACCTCATCATCATTGACGCACAATTTCCGGTGAGACTTTTCTTTTATTTGAACATTACCTTTTCATCAGTATTCGATTTATCGAAATGCTGAAGTTGTTTTCCCTTTCATCGACTCCTATTATCCTGAGATTCTCTTTTTGAAAGAGATCAAAATGAAACGTTGCCAAAAATGAGCACGGAGAAAAGATGTTCATCGAGAATCTGGCAATTAAATTCGAAAAAAATTGGCTGAGCAATCAATAAATTGGAGAGGAATGTGAATATTTCAGTTGTTCTTAGAAGAGATGAACATTAGAAGCTCATCTAATGTGAAGCGGGCTCGGTGGGTTAACTTTAACGACCTTAAAATTGTGCTTTGAATTTTATATCACCTACCGTATACGCGTTCTGCGGAGAATGCTCTGAAAACTATGTAACACAGTTTTGTTTTTGTTACTGAACAGTAGGCGTGTTTTCTTGTTCGGTTTCATCAAGCCAAGTCGGCGAACATATAACAGTAAGAGCACGTGAAAAACATCATTCATAGTGTGAAGTACGGTAAAAAATGAGGAAAACATAAATTCCTAAGAATACTGTAAAGATAGTGCTATTAAGCATTTATTGTTGGAAGATTTCCAATAATTGATCCTACTAACGTTTTATTAGCTGTAGAATTTCGATCATATTTCCCGAGATAATAATTGTCGGTTGATTAGCTTCACAGCAGGAGCGCTTATGGAATGTGGTCAATTGAAGGTGACGAGAGATGGTTGACCTCGTGCTATTCATTCGGATCTCTTATTCCATGAGTGCTGAGTGTATCTGCATACGCACGTCTACATCCTATTAGGTTTTGGCAACATCTCCGAAGGACACCGCAAGGCCGGCCACCCATTAAGGCTATCGGGTCGATCCAAGAAGGCTAGTTCGAAAGTGAAGCAACATTAGAAATGATGGATAAAATGAGAACACCCACCTGATACCATACGTGCTTTTATTATTTGTTAAACAACTATTTTTAAAAAAAAATACATAGTCATTTGAAGTCTTCGATTTCCTTTAATGGAGTCCGAATTCTAGAGTTGAGGATTTTCCGTATTTTTGAGGATGTTTCACTACGTACGTAATTGTTTAAAAAAACCAGGATCTACGAGTGAAGAATCTGAACGTCGGTTAGGTTATCACAGAAAACTGTTGCCGTAAATTGCCTTATTGCTAGAAACTCTATTATTCGATTTTTTAGGAAAATAAAAAAATAAGAAAATAAGGAGAATTTTTATAATGTCTTTCAATAACAAAACATGGATAAAATGCAGATTTAGTTCATAAAAAGATCCTTAAAAATAAAGAAATTCACCGCTACATACTTTAAAAAATTAGCACAAAGGCTAAACAAGGAGCTCAAATAAACATTTGATGAATAGTACAATTCGATCATTTTTGACCTACTTCATAGATGACAAAGAGAGAAAAATGAAGCCAAAATTTTCTAATTAATCAATAAGAAAACACAATAAGATGGTAGAATTTCTACATATATATCATATATCAGTAATATATCATGTCATATCATATCATTTGCAATAAGTCAATAAAAAGTTAATCAAGTAAAAAAGTACTTAAAATTTTATGGATCACATTTTGCTTCCATTGTTTCCGAAATCGAAATGACTGAAACGATAATCCTTTCAAAAATCGTCCTGTTCTCTATGTATTTTCAATCGCGTAGAGAATAGAGAAACTAAACGAAAGTGAATTTATCCTCCTTTTCTCGTTTCTCGAAACCTGTCACAATTCATTCATGAAATTAATTTCAGCGATGATCTCTTACGGTTACAACAACTACATTTTAAATATCTTTGAAAGGCGAATCGACAATTATATGCTGAACTGTGTGGAAATGTCTGCATGGTTTCCGGTGAACACGCGGACACATCTTTATTGTTTTATTCAAAGAACAGTAGAATAATATAAATTCTGAGTTATAGCATATGTTTTAAGCATGAATATTCTTCCCTTCTCCTCTTTTTATTTTCATTTTATTACATTTAGACGGTTACTTTGATACATAATGAAGTTATCAATAATGTAATAAAAATAAGACAACTCAAAGGAAAAGAGAAATTGTGGACAACTTGGCCGAATACCTACATACATTATCGTTTTGTTGTCCGCGGGAACAATTCATTCACTTTTGTAGTTACCGATTTTTGCGGCAACAATTGACTCATCCATTCATTTTGCAGCAAATAGTTCTAGCATGATCAAAAATTCGGGAAATGAGCAGCGTTTGGAGAAAGAAAAAAAAATAAAAGCACATGGAAAATGTGAAATTCGATCCGCTGATGTCGTTTTTTTCGGATTTCTGACGCGCTTTTCACCGGATCGTTACCTCATTAGCGTTCAGCGCGGTTGGCGAACGAATCTTTTTCGCTTCTCGCCTTTTGTGTCCCAAATATTGGTAGTGTATTGTATGTTGGCGAACTTGGTGCGTGTTGGCAGGCTTTTTGACAGTCCGGTTTTCGGTAGCTGAATCGACGGGGGTAAGAGTACGAGCACATGACGACTCGCTCGACTTCCCCACCACGTCGGTAACACGCACACACATACACCTATACGCACATATACACACATACGTATACACATACATTCCCACACACACACACACACACGCACAAAACATCGTTGAGCCATAGGGGGGACTGGCAGACGGCTAATGCATGGAGCGAATTTCTGAAAACCGGTTCTCTTCCGCGCTAACACATGCAATCGCAATTTCTCTCTGCCTCACCTACCATATACGGAACTTCGGGAGTTAAGATCTTCTGCATCGATTGATCAAAACGAATTGAACGCTCCAAAAGTGCACCATTGGAAATTTCGGACATTCATCTCACTTCAACAGGGGCCAAACGCTGCTCATACTATATCGTATAAAAACCGCATCCATTTTTGCAATTGTTTCATTATTCTGACTTAAACGATTATTTCACACAAACATGCTTCATCTTCTTGTTTTTTTTTTCTTCTTCTTCGTTTCTCTTTTGCAGAATCGACTATTTTCACAATATCCGAATTCTTCCCACCTTTTCTTCTCATCGTTTTCTAACCGAGTTTTAAATGCTCCAAACATTTTGAAAATGAATAATTACTTCCTCACAAACTAAGGTATTGCTCAGTTCAAGAAAACGAAACAGAAACAATTCTCAGCTCTTCAATTTCACTTTCATGGACTTTTTTCCGCAATATTTACTGACTAAAAACAAAGAAATGCGTTCAGATTCAACTCGAGATAATTAAACAGAAAAAGTCGAATTCTCATTTGGTATACAGCTCACCTAAACAGTAGCCCTACATATTTTTGAAACTAGTAACAGGGATTTTATTGGAACGCTTAGTGAAAAGCAATACAGGTTGTGAACTGCGGTGAAGTGTTCATTCATTTTTGTCGAATAATGCGAGTCAAACATCGTCAAAATTACAAATAAATGACAAATTCTCCTCATATAATTTAATTTTGCTCTTTTTGCAGCACAATCATTCAACATCTCCACTTGATGAAGATATGTTTTCAAAGAAAAAATCACTTGCTTTATTTCAACTTTTGAGTAATTTTATTAGGATTTTATTATCTCTGTTCTATTTCGCATTTCAATATTGTTGTCAGTGTATAGCTCTTCGACATTATTCTCTACCTTTTTTCAATTTTTTATTAATTCGGCTTAAAATTGAGATTGAGACTAAGGAAAAAAAACATTCCCTGGTTTATAAATAACTCAACGTGTCCAAATTTTTTACAACAATAAGAAACGATTCTTTATGTACAGTTTTATCGTTATTCAACCTGTTTTCTTCAACGTATCTGCTTCGAAATCACATTAGCAGTAGTTGGTTGCAGAAGCATACACATACACACAGCAAGCGACAGCAAATGCGCGACCCTCGTCCAAAATAGGTCGACTTTTCAGTGGTGCGAGCCGCGTCCTATGGAAAAATTTCTCCACAACCAGCTATGAAAATCCCTATTGCTGCCGATTCGAAACCTTCGCGTGCTGTCGAGTCGTTCAGCTTCGCGGTCCACATTCATTTCTCTTCTGTAGAAGGACCATTTTAATCGGAGCTAATTTTAACGCCTCAGTTTATAATGTGTATTTTCACAAGTTCGAAGCAATTTGTAAACACCTATAGAATTTTCTTTGAATATTTTCACTTATGTTTTATATTCTGACTAGTAGAGCTATTCTCTTCTTTAACATAATTGGATCGAGTAGCTTTTAGAAGAGCCGAAATCTCTTCGTCAAGAAACTATCTATTCATGACGGAAGCATTAGTTGGTTTCGCGTCAAAATAGGCCAGCACGGCAATTGTGCTCTTTAAGCGAATGCTAAACGTTTACAGTCACATCACATCCTCAACCGTCGACCTATTTATACGCTAAAATCCACGCCGCCTGCTTTTCGGAATATGACGTAAGCGCTAGAACGCGCAATCTTCCAGCGGTTCACGGACGGTCTTGCGCCCTTTGGTCTGTCTGGACGCCCTCTTGAGGTGATTCTGGTTCGAACGCATCATCATCGTATGCTGACGTTTTGTTCTGCGAATCGTTTCTTCTCTACGCGACGCTACGACAATACCGATGTCCATAAGCGCAACGGAAGAGAGTGATTGGGTGGGATCGGACTATTGTACGGGCATCGGGCCAAGGCCGGCTCTTAGTGAGCCACTAGCCCTCATTTACGTGCCGACAGTCTTCGCGACCTCGTCTTATCTCTCCAGTAATAACCAGTCCACAGTATTCGAGCTTATGTGAACACATTCTGGAACGTCCTTCACATCGTTCACCGGGTTGTAGAACTCCAAAACAGATGGGACCAACGAGAGCACTTTCCAACGACAATGGAGCATCAACAGCAGCATCCTGAGAGCAAGCACAAAAACATTGGGCAATTCGTCGATTTAATATGATAATCGCCATCATCACGCAAGTTTCTGAAAACTGGTATTGCCGAAACCTGGCACCGGTTTGCTGCTATTGATCCCGTCATCTGATTGCATGACCCCTGATTACCTTCGCGTTCGAGCCAGCTGTTCCTCAATGCTATAGTATCCTTATTTTTTTTAAAGCAAAAAAATTATGATATCTTTCACTTTCGTCTCAAAATTGGCCTATTTCTGATGTTCTCTGGACACGTGGATGACCATTTATCCGAGGCAGTGTGTTTCTCTGTACTTTATCCCTTCAAATTCTCTTTTTTTAGTTATTCTGATTCAATTTTACACCATCATTTTATGTGCCGGCAAGATGCAAAAAACCAAAAAAAAAAAAAACCGAAGGCATTGTTGGATGTAATTCACGTTTAAATCACTGCATTTGTCATTACCATGTACTGTAGAATGTTTCAAATATAGCTATGTTCTTCTTGAAACTACTTTTTCATTTTTCTAAAAAAAAATTCTATCATTGCTAATGTGATCTGCAGCATTTTACGGACTTTGTTCCAGATTTCGCAAAATTATTGCATTAGTGGAAACGTTAGGTCACGGGGAAATTATTAGAATTCCACAGAGCTCAGACTTAACGGTGGATAATGTTGCTTAATATGGTTTTTTTTGTTTTTTTTTTCATCCTTATCCGATCGCATTTCGAATTCGGAACTGCGGCGAGCATCCTTGGAGGGTAGAATTAGATTCGACTGAGGAATATGCGAAGATATTAAGAATCATGCAGTTGTGCTATGACAGTAGAAATGAAATATATCAAATTACTTTACCATTTCAACGCTTTCTCACTCAAGAGGTGCTAGATGATAGTATAGATGTATAGTAAAAGAACAAATAAGCTCATCTGTTGAGTAAAAATATGGAAACTATGGCTACTTCTTAGTCTCAGGCATATGCTCTTGTGATTTGTGTAATATTACGATTTTATTTTGTTATAAAAATGCAAAGTATCTGAAAGTAATAATTTTAGAGATGTTATAGCTTTCCCATCGGTGATGTATTGACATCTTCTCTTGATCTACCAGGGTGCGCCCACCTGTGATCTGATTGTGGCATACGCTGGGCCCCGTCGATATTGAGTAGATCATGAACTTAGATCTACGAATACATATCTGATAGTAGATCTATTCCTTCAAACTCCTCATCGATAACCTCATATAAAACAACTACAGTGTTTACATACAGTGTTTTTCCCTTCTAACCTCAATGAATGTAGGGAATGCTCCAGTCGCTGATCTACTCGTTCTAGCGGCTTTGAGAACTGTTTGTGAGAGATTACCGTCGTGTTATGTTGTTATTGTAGCTCATTGTAGCGATCGATCGTAAGCCGCGACAAGTTGTTTTCACTCGACTCGATGCTCGTACCCACGCCCCGATTTGAGGTAACCCGTTGAACTTCTTCCTCATATGTTTCATCGCATGCTCTCTCCCCCCACCCGCCCCACCAATCCACCTCGTTCATCCCTATGTACCTCTGAATTTCATCGCAAAGCATCGCATATTTCTGACGAAATGATCGCGCAGTGCAGAGCACAAAATTGTGAAGTGCATAATGTCGTGCGTACAGTATCGATGATGCTGTGTCGGGACCAATTAGCTCTCGCGACTTTGCACTATCCTCATCAGTCGTGTTGCTCGCACGACAAAAAACGGGTTTTCACCATTTCTGAAGCATTACCTGTGATGTGCGCGAGCGTTCCCCCCCGTACAGTAAGCATTAGTGCATTCATGTGACGAGACTAGGACCCAGAGCTACTGCAGTGTTGTTGTGTATCTCAACTTTTGGTCGCGTATGGTATGGAGACGTTTCGTCGAATCGTTCGCTACTCAGCTTTGCGCTAACCGAATCGTTCTTCCGTTATCCTCCACTCGATGTTTGCTTGTCGTCTATCGACTGACGTTGATGTGAGATGAAGTGCTGTGGGTTTACGTGGAAAGGTGGTTGTCTGTGCTGAATAGGTAAGGGGGTTTGTTGAGGTGGTGCTCGGCGCGCTCTCGAGCTACCGTATTCCGGACGACGGCCAGCTTATTGACAGTAAACGGGGCGCCCGGTTGTGTTTGCTGTGCTTTGCTGTCTCCTCATTGGCTATTATTCGTCTGTTACACATTTTATCTCTCTCAACCCTCTCGCTCCCTCTTATTCTTGTTCACTGTCACTAGCAAACAGGCGATTAACACACGCCGTCACTGATCATGCCCTCACTGCTTATGTTCCATTTCCGACTTCTTCGTGTCACATCATCTCACCCCTCACTGTCCGCTTCATACACGATCCGATCGTTTCGCTTTACCGAACGTCAAACTGTTGTTCGTTCTCAAATCCGACACCAATTCTTCCTGAACTCTTGTTTTTACCTTTTCCCGCTCTCTTATATCTTGTTTTCATCGGATTCGCGTGTTTTTATTCCAATCCGCCAAATTTTTTTCATAAACGATCCTAGTAAACAGTTATACTATTTGCTGTATGTTATTGGATAGACTTTCAGCTTTGCCAGAGGGGTTTTCTCTTTTCTCCTAAAACAAATGATAAAACCTCGTTTTGATGTATACATTTGCCGTTAAGTTTCGTATTAGTTCCAGCTTGATTGATTTCCTTTCTGTTCTGTTTTCCATGTGCAACCTTTTACACAGTGAATAAATTACTGACAAACATTTTAAGGGACAATGCCCTACAGAGCAGAGCTAAAAAGACCGGATCTCAAAGGTTAGTGACCATGTTTGTGCGTGTTTTTTTTTGTGGTTTACCCTTCACTGGATGTCATTAGCCGCGGTGGAGGATCTGCCATATGTACTTTCATTGCTGTTTTCTGACTGAAATAAACTATAAGATCAACTGTTTCTGGTCGATACAGCTGTAAATTCAGCGACACCGCTGATATTGGAAATGTTTGAAATGAATGTGAAGCAGAGATACGGTCTCTTCTTTTTTCTAGGACAGTTTCCGTGCTCTGTTTGCGGTAAAATCTTCTGTCATTCATCATCACTCAGCAGGCATCGGATGCAAGCACATTTTAAGAGCTACACGTGCACTCAATGTAATCAAGAAATTTCCAGTGAGTTCTTCAGAGTTTTCGTTTATTTCCCGACATTTTCACCTGGATTTTGTCCATCTCTTCCTATTCCTATCCTACAGAAAACAATAAACATCTTCAATGGCACACATCCCTATTTGTGCTTTCACCCTCTGTTGTCGCATCAACTGAACGAACATTACGTGAGCTTTCCATTTCCACAGAACTGGTTATCGTGATAGCGCTAGTCAGAGGGGGCCTCCCGAGAGCGCACAGCACCACTGTCTGGCAATATGATGCATGCCGTCGGCTGGCATCATCAGGGACGAACACGATAACTAGCCGCCATTCTGGATTGTGCTCATCATGGCCTCGGCTGGCTTGTTCCTTTCGCTGCCTCACGGAGGGCTTTGAGGGGTGCGAAACTGTACGTATGTACAGAGCACATACATGACAGCCGTATTGCGCATTCTTGAGCGTCTTTGACCTTATACGATAGAAGGTGTGAAAGTAGACGCTTTGCCACTGCATATTTGCGTACAGCACTCGTTGCCCGTGTTCAAGTCAGCTTATCCGACACTATTTGTGCTCCTAATAGCTGCTCCGCGCGTGCTGTTTGTACACCGTAGATGGATACGGTAGCGTGTGCTTAGACGTTACACTCGTAAGCATTTTGAGTCGCACACAAATCTTCTACTCAGTTACATCGAAAGGTAGACGTTTACCTCGCGATCAGAAACATATTAACACTAAAGAAGAGGAGAGAATTAAACTAGACTGGATGCAGAAGTATTTTCAATAGCTTCTGGATGCACTGATAGGACCCAAATGAACATTTATCAAGTGGGCCACCAAAATGCTACGACAAACAATTGTACCGTTATTTGGAAGTGTGTGAAACGTTTCATTCAAATGTTAACTACTAAAATCATGCAAACATTCCTGGTCTTATTTTTGTTCGTCACAGAAATAAACAAGATCGTCTGTGACTAAAGAATGTAAAGGAATTGTCATCCATGGACGTGAACGTTGTTTGCTACATGTAAGAAGACGGGTCCATTCTGATTATTTTTTCCGTGCAGGACCTTTATGTGGTGAATTTCATTATGGCGCTGACCTAAATACCAGCTGACAAAATTCATACGCTCTTTGATTGTTTGGGAGTTATAAATCAAATCTCTAAGTTTTACTTCTTCCAGGAACTATTCCGATTCTTCTTGAAATTGATTTTTTTTTAAAGTTTCTTCTTGATTTTCAACGCTTTGTCTCATGGCGTGAGATGTTTCGAATCAAAAGCAAATAATTTTTTGAAGCATGTGTACTGTTTCATTGTTTCTTCAAGTGAAAGTAGTGATTGTAAGTAGTACTGTTGCCCAGAATCCAGAAATTGTTTCAATGGAATATTATCAGTTTAATAATTGTTATTATTGTTATTGTTACTACTATTGTTCATCCTAAGCAGTAGTGGAGGTAAATTCTAGTAGAATATCCATATTTTTTTTTGTTCACCGGCGATACTTTCGCTTTTTGGATTTCTCGCGCGATTTTACTGACTGAATAGCACTGAGTGGTGCAGCTCGTCGTCACACGTAGCCGATTCGCCTCCGATTGCGCAACGAGTCGCTCGCACTATTCGCGACTATCCGCACACGACTCCTGTTTGCATACCCTAATTGTAGCGGCTTCCTGTTATGGTCCCGTAAGAGGTCAGACTCACTGTACCAAGGACGCGCTACCCACTGACCTCACTCAACTAATTACGCCTTCTTGCGGACAGCGCACAATCTTAGCATGGTTTTGAACGAGTAGAGAGAGCTACTTATATGAGGATGAGTACAGTACGATCCATCATGAGGGGCTTGACCTGAAGCGATAACGATCAAGGTCTCAAAGCTGCACGCGATCTTCTTCCTGAGAATCTCCCGAGTTACTTTCGGCAGAATCGATAAGGATGTTACACGCAGACAGGTGCAGCTAAGGAACACCAGTCTGCATCAGGTCAAGGATGGTCAGTCGTAGATAGTATCTATCTCACCAAGTTGGTATCAGTAAAGATTTGTACCAATGTACGGTCACCTACTGACCTTAAGGTTAGCATAACAGCATTCGTGACTCATTCACAGTGATGTTTTCCTGCTGCTGAATTCCCTCTATAGAATGAGGGTTAAAATGAGTCACACAACAGCTCGATAGTTCGTTTTCGTTGACAGTGAGGAAGAGAACCGCCTGCACATTTGTCAGATTCTGCTTCAATCCGCACAAAGAGCTGATTATGCACGAACGTTGTTTGGGGATGGAGAAACAACGGGTGCCGTCATGAGATTGTGTCTGGACAAATGCTTTTGAAATGAATGCTAGACAAAAAGCATTTCGGTTCGAACAATGTGGTGTTTCCTACACTTAATTACCATCAAATTACCATAATAAATTACTAAGTATTTATTCAAAATTCAAACTACAGCTTTGTTGAATACGGAGAATTAGTAGGATGAAAGAATGTTCAGTGGTTCAGTAACAAGGTAATTTTCTGGTGATTTGAAAGGAAAAAAAAACGAATACAACTTTTACAAGGTTGTCTGCAAGTTAGAGAGTTCTGTAAATTTATTTTAGAAAAAATGATTTGCATTAAATTGCAATTGATTACACAGTTGAACAGTAACAATAATAATGACAATACAGCTTCCGGGAAATCAAGGACATATATTTCTTATTTAATTGTTTTTAGGTAATGAAACGCTTCGCTCTCACATGTTTCGAATCCACAGCATTTCTAGAATGTTCATGTGCAGATGCTGTAATTGGGCATTTCCGGATAAGACCAGTTTGCATATTCACATGCAAAGTATGCTACGAAATGGTACACCTGGTGAGGTTGCCATACTAGCCAGAAGCTCAACAGAAGGTATGATATGATTAGTATATCTAGAAAAAATTAATATGTAAAAATAAATTCAATATTCCTCATTCATTCTTATTTCAGACGGGCCCGGTAACTCTCTCGATGATTCACCACGGAGTTCACCATCATTCCCAACGGAATCGTTGTTTAAACATCAATTTCTTAATCATAGCACTAGCAGCAGTAACAGTAATAATAACAACAATGCAAAAACTGTAAACAACAATGCCGCTATCAATTCGATCTTTCCCACGATCATGAAGACGGAGAACCTGCTGGCAACCATGAAGAAAGTAAGCCTTACTTTTACCTTCTCCTAAAATACATGCATTTTGTTTCGGATTTCTCTCTTTTATAAGAAAAAAACTAAGTTTTTTATTTTATTTTGATGAAATTCGAGACTATATAGTCTTCTCATGATCTATATAGTACCAACCGTATTAGCGGAACAAAATAAATCTATATAGTGTAGATTTTTCTAATGAATTTCTCTTAGCATTACGTCTTCTCACATATATAAATCTCTCAAAAATAACATTGAAAAATACATTACAAAGTCTACTTTTTTTGAAGGATCTTATCAAGTTTTTTTTTTGTGATCCAGTTTGCGTTGTTTTGTTGGCGATATGACAAACATTTATATCAATTTCGATTTATGGTCGTATAAGAAGATATTAGAGAGTAAAAGTTTTATCATATCATGCGATAAAACCTTGACATTATGAACCAGTATGACATCATTGAAAGTTGTAGGTAACTTTCTGAAATTCTATAAATGTTTTTTTTTTCGTTTTCGAAATTTGAAAAATAAAGATACTATTGCTTCGTTTCTATTCACAAACTCTTGCCAAAACCACTTGCTTTTACAGTAATAACCATTATGACTTTCATTTGTTAAAATAAGCTTACAACACCTATTCCTTCGCAATCTAAGAAGGACTCATATATTTTATTAAATCCATCATCTTCATTCCATCGGAAAATCTTTTTTTTTTTTGTTCTCATGTGCACTACGCTTCTGACTTCGTTCATTATGACTCTGATCGGTGGGAGTTTCACTGAACAAGTAGTCTTCATCCAATATTTCCGGCATTCTAAATGTTTAAGGTAACTTCTAAGGCGAACAATAATCATATTATTCTATTAGTCGAGTTCAACTTTTTCAGAATTTTTCAAATTTTAATTTAAGTTCGGATCATTTGCATAGATTGAGGAAAAAAACGGAAAAAAATCGACATAAGGGGAAGTATTTTTCGGATACAGTAACTGAATGAGCAGGCACAATTCACTGTAAAGTCGGAGATTTTCACCAGACATGTATAATCTGTACACTCGAGTTAATCGCTCAAAAACTGTATGTCTATTGTTTTCCTCATAATACATAAATCGTTGATCTAATCATTATAAATGTAATGTTCATTCATCTGAACTAATTTTATAGATGGTTTCGGAGAGGATACTGGGAAAACAAAAAGTAATTTGAAAAAAGAACAACCATATCATGTTAAAATTGAAATGATATAGCTGTAGCTTTATAATAGATAATCATCTGCTTAATATACATTACATTTTATTTTATTATAGTAAATGATGAATTATATGTTCTTGATATTCAGGGGAATCTTCTTCCTGCAATGGATTTGACAGCTCTATCCTCAAATCAATGGTTATCTGCATGGTTGGCAAATAATCCTTTTGCTCCTAATCTTGGTGTCACACAACAAACAAACACACCTGGTAACGCAGACACAACTTTTGATGTGGTGAGGAAGTTGAGCTAATTGAGGTTGCTCCAGCACCTATGTTTAGTGAAGAAATTTTAGAGGCATTCTGAGCTCTCAGAAGAGGTCGATTATGACGCACTTGAGATAAAAATGGAAGAAGACGATCTACATGATGAGGATATCAATCATGATACAAGTCCTACTGTGAGGAAATTTCGTTAAACGCTCCAATACCGTAGTCATTCTTCGTCTTTTTTTTTGCACCTATAATATGATCAATTGTTTCAGTCAGTGATTGTCGATCCATGTTGTATGTCGACTCGAAAAGGAGAAGATGCCCGTGGCAGCCAGAAAAGGAAAGCAACTCGGCCGCAACAGGTTACCGATGTCGTTCGTATCGAAGTTGATGATAAGGTGAACGCAGTTCTACCACCATTTTATAGTTTAAATGAATTTCTTTTCTGGAAATAAAACTAATACTTTTCAGTGTGAACCACCATGTAAACTTGCTTTGAACAATAAGGAGCTAGAACAGCCATCACCTACCGTATCTGATTCCCACACAAGCGGAACAAGCAGTCAAGCTGGCGATACACCAGCTAAATGTTTTGATTGTCAAGTTCGTCATCGCGTTATTCTCTTATTAAAATTTATGTTAAAAGACAATTAATGTTGTTAAGGTTGTCAAGGAGAAATTAAGCGCTTCTCAGTCAAAAATGTTGGAATATGAGCAGAAAATTAATCACCTCGAAGCAAAAATTGTCGAGCTTCAACGAAACGCCAACGAAAGAAGTCACAATAATCCAAACGAAGGTTTTCACACGGAAGGAAATTCCGATCAGCATCAGGTTGTAGTGAGTTTATCATTATTTTTTTTCAAACTAGACGTGTTTAATGTACTTATACTGTTCAACAGGGTGTACTGTATAATGAAAAATAAGTTTCTCTCTCATCTTATTCTATCAAATTTGAGGATACCATTAGCAGAAAAGTGGAACTACTTCTTTTGATTCATCGTGCGACATTTATGATTATTTATATGTCTTAGTTTAGGGGGGTGCGGGTGTAGCGCAGTCGGTAAGATGTTCGCTGTCGATCGATGGTTCGAACTGTCCTAGTGCCAACCAAGCCTTTGGTCCCTCCGGGGTCGATAAATTGGTGTCAGACTTGTCTTGGAGGAGAAAAACACTGACTTGATCATCGGTTGGCCTCCGAAAGTCATTGTATAGGCCAATACGCGTTCTACAACCTCAGTGTTTACGAATTCCAGTAAAACGCGTTGGCGCATCCCAAGTGGGTTGGTACGCAAGGGACTTTTATATGCCTTAGTTTGTATTCGAGCCAACTTTCTAATTGAGTGATTAGCAACTTTTCGGACAATACATACAAAATTCTTCATAAACAACATAAAAAGACTCATTCCTAAAAGTAGGAGTATTCCTTGACCATCTGTACCATCCATCCAGAAGTCACACATATACGCAGTGATCCACGAGAGATAATAATGGTAGTTTTCAAGAAAAAAAAAGTTGGGCATTCGAAAAAAGAGGGGGAAGATGAGACTTGTCGTATAATTAAACATATATTCAGCAGTGCAGGAGAAATAGTAATGCGGGTTGGGAGGGATTTCTAAATGGATTTTCCTCAGAGAGTCTCAGCTTACTTCAACTGACGTATGTTGTCCTTGATTGCCCAAAGTCACTTTCCAGTAGTAAATTTACTGTCCACCTCATGTCTCAAATATCTGTCTTGTGTTTTCAATGAGAATTAGTTTCTAATAATATCAAAAGATGTCGTAAAAAAGAATGTTTCATTTTGTGAACCTCTTTCTCTCTTTCTCTCGAAAAAAAAAAAAACCGAAAAAAACTCAGCCTTTTGAAGAATGTAGGAGTCGTTGGTTTGTGCGTTTCTAGAAGAACTCTGTGTAAAATTTCTAGCTTTAAACCGCTTCGATTGAGGTTTCTTCTCAAAATTGCTAAAGAAAATACCTTAGGTGGTATGGGATACGTTTAAGTTCAATTGCTTTGACTCAATTATC
Organism: Necator americanus; assembly: GCF_031761385.1. NCBI lineage: Eukaryota > Metazoa > Nematoda > Chromadorea > Rhabditida > Ancylostomatidae > Necator > Necator americanus. The sequence continues at coordinate 6,679,729 of NC_087376.1, forward strand.
GATCAAATTAACTACGGAGGTCCAACGAAGTCCTACAGTATTCTCGTATGCACTACAAGAAAATAGCAACTTTTGCAAGAAAATATTCCAAGTAAGGGCTGATAGGAAGGATTGATACAATAGTTAGCATTAGCAGAAAGTGCTATAACTATCTGTATGAATCCGTTTTTTTTTGCGAAAGGAAAAACGACTTATGATTCTAAGCATAGTTATCGAAGAGGATTTTTTGATACCGAAATTCATCAATCCTATCTTGATGCAAAGAAGTGCCTAAAAATTCCTCTAGTTTAAAAAGAGAGAGGAAAAATTGTAGAAATTTAACAAGAATTCGTGGTCCCCTTAGAAGTTTCATATCGCTAATTGTAGAAAAAACATAAATGAATAAGTAAGGCTAAATAGCGTTACCTAAGAATAATTTCCCTTTCCTTCTGTGTGTTACAGTTGTCTAAAAAAGAAAAAAAAAAGAAAAGAAAAAAACCGCTAATTCGTAGGACCACTCGCTTAAATACAAGAATATGATCTTTTTTGCGTAAGGAGGATTAGATGAAACATAAAGAAGGGCAGAATTATGTAGAACGCAAAATTTTTGTGGGTGAAAGTGAGAAAAAAATGCTTCGGTTACTTTTTTTGCTCGTTTTTCTAATTCTGCCCACGCACTTTTTCACAACATCATTTTATATTAGTTTTACATAAGTTGAGGATAGCTCAATATATTTTTTCCCATAAAAACGGATTTCACGCACTTACATCCTTCGGTTTCCATCTAGTAAGTCATGATTGGAATGTCTTGGTTTGGAATTCCTTTTTACAGAAATATCCTGAACTTTTGGTACCTTTGTTAATGCACACATACTCAATGCAAGACCTTTTTATTCTATCATGCAGAAACTAATTCGTCTGGACATTTCCGGTCGTTGTTTCTTTTGTATACATAGCATCTAAACAGGCTTCTTTTTTGGGAAACAACTTTTACCTTTTATAATTTTATAGTGTTAGGATCGTGAGGGTTCCCTTCAAGGTAAAAAAATTGTTGGACTCGAAAAAACGAATAAAGAAAGTGTTATGATATTTAAGCAGTAATTCATGGACTTTTACTAAAGAAAAATTTTTGACACTATGTGAACCTGAAGTCCTGGTCACTAGTGTCCCTATTCTCACCTTCTCTTCTGGATTTGTGTTAAAAAAATAAAAATACTGCGCTAATGACTCCATTCTCTGGGTTTACAAAAGAAAATGTAAGAAACTACTTCTAAAGTGATTAAAATTGTAAAACTAAAATCGTTTAAAACAAATGTTTGCTACGCATTTCATAGATCATATATGTAATACGCGTCAAGTGTTTTTTGGCTTAATGGATGAAAAGTTTTCCCCTTCTATGACAGTTAAGCCGGAGCAGTTACGGGATAAATTTACTCTTAGCTATATATTCTCTTTATTGCATTTTTGATGTACGCTTAATAATTGCTCAATAGTAATTCTTATAATTTATAATATACACTTTTAACTTGTGTTTTCAACAAATAAATAACATTAATGGCAGTAGAAGAGTCAATATTTCTCGTGATGGTTTGATGATATAACTGGTATAATGTGGGACATCTCTAAAAGTATTCAGAAAAAAAATGTCTTGGTATTATCATCTTACTTCCACTTCTTCTCTTCAAATTCATATCATATGAGGATGTATTTTAGATAATCTATAGATAAATAGTTCCTGAAAAGTCGCACATTGTCTAAGCGTGAAAAACTATTCGACCGAAGAACATTTTCTATTTGTAGGTACTTAGCAAGAGCTTTACCGAAAACTTAGAAGAAACATTATTGAGGTGCTCGTATTGAGGACTTAAAGGCATAACCCCATCACGAATCTGAGGTAGTACGGATTTTGGGTTGAGTATTCTTATACGGGATCGTAGATTATGGAGAGGTGGGTGATTCCGTCCATTTCTTCCTAATTGCCATAAAAAAACGGCCCGGAAGTTCAGGAAGGTGCGGCGCGTGCACAAGGCTGGTGCGCTCCAATCGAACTCGCTGTAGAAAACAGCGCCCCGGAACGCTTGAAACCGTATCGTTCGGGCCGTTTTTTACGGCAATTAGGAAGAAATGGACGGGATCACCTTTCTCTCCATAATCTACAGTTCCGTATACGAATACGCCACCTGAAATCCGTACCACCTCAGATTCGTGGGGTGAGGCCTTTAAACAGCTGCTTGCTATATTTTTTTAAAAGCAAATAATGAAGTTTCCTGAACTTTTTACGTGCCAGCATTGTATTGGTGACGATTAATAATTTCTCTATCAACCAATCTCAATGATATGTCCTCTAATAATTACGTTCATTCATTCAATCATTTATTCATTCATTAAATAAAAAAAAATTTCAGATGCCAGCGATGCCTGCGGTTGCGTTGTTCCCTCAGTTTTCACCGCCTCTTCCGTTCATGCACAATCCAGCAGTAAAGATGTTCTTGCACAATTTTATGCAATCTCAACTTAGCCGACCTTCGTGTTAGTCAGTATTTTTTTTCTGCTTTAAAATCAAATACGCTAACGCTGTACACATGTTCGTATTAACTCTCACTCCTCACACTGATTCGTTTATTTTAGTTTATCTCCAGAAAATGCATCACTATGTATATACATACTTATTTTGAAAGGCTTTTCATACTGAGAATTGGCAGGAATCTATAACAAATGCAATACTAGAACAAATACACCTCATTTAATTATTCACTATCCTTTACACTCGCTGCAATTCATTCGTTTTGTTGTTATATCCCGAGTTTTATCGTACATTTGTTGTCATACAAAGAAGATATTTGATGAAGCAGGATCGCACAAATTTGTTCCGAAGAACAACCTTATATCGACAAATCCATAACACAATTCATGATAGTGGCAAATGACGATTTACAGGATCTCTTCGAATAACTTCCAGTTAGACTCCTTCTTACAAGTGCTCATCAACATTCAACCATTGTTTCGCTAAGGAATACATACATCAGATGAATTATATGTGTCAATGTACGCATTTTTTTATTTATTTGGTACGTTAATCCCTAGGCTGGGAACCCGTATTATTAGATTTAGAGATGAGCATAAAAACCAAAATGGATCCATATGGAAAATCCGGTTCACGCCAAAATGCTTGTGAAAAAAGTTGGGACTTTAAACATTGAATAGAATTACGTTTGGGAATATAATAAATAAATACACTTCTGCGATCAATCCACCTACATAGAAACACCCAGGAAGACCACCCAATGTTCGACTTCCTCACAGTTTGTGTATGTGACTGAGTAGATCAAAAACAGTGATTAGTTGACAGTCTACAGTAAGGCTTTCATGTTGGATTTCCGGAACCTACGTAAATGGATCGAATTCAAAAGGAGATTTTCCGGATAGCTTTCGCAGGAACAGTATTCTCGGAAGTCACTAAAAAATTCTGTATGAGAAACTCACCCATCCAGAGCTTCATAGAGACTTCCGATTACACTGGATCTTCTGGATCTGCGTTGACGTTTAGTCACAGTGCATAAGCATATTCAAAAATATTCATATATTAGTTATTAGTCACAGTGCATAAGCATATTCAAAAATATTCCATATATTCCTTTTTGCTTACATAGTATTATGTGTGGTTTTTTTTCTAACAGAAGGGACAAAATGAATAATTTCCTTGAAGAAATATTTTTTAAGCATGCTCTTTTTGTTGTGTAAGGTTACCGGATACAGTATTCTCCGTATGTGGAAACGCTGCAAGAACACAACGACATCTTTCTTGCGTAAAGTTAACAGTCGTTTCCTACCAATTGTGCTCCAATATTCTCAGTTTTGTCCGAAACATTCGTGTATTTGAGGTTCAGCGATTCTGATCAAATTTCAACATTTCCTCTAACTGGCCATAACCATGTTTGCTCGAGATCCAAAGAAAATCTACTTGTTCACCTCCGATGCGACGTTATCATTTATTTGCTCACTTTAACAAATCTGAATAGTGCACAAAAAACAACACACAAAAATCCGAGGCTTCATGGATCTTCATTTGAATTTAGCGCTCTGCTTTCCTTAACGTGCTCCGAAAACTGTAACTTTTAAACAAAAATTATCGTCTAGAGAGTTCGGATGTAATTCAACGTGAGATAGGCTGTTTAAGGATAGAATAACAATTCCTGAACAACTTTCAGCATCACCGAAAAATTATTTGTTCCCCATATAATGTGATCAAATAAAAGTACAGAAGTTATTTCAAATAATTCATCGGGTTTTGACATCTTACAGCTTCAAATATGTAGTGGTCATGGCCATTTATACTAATAATCAATAGAAAGAGGATATCTTAAATTTTATTTATGATGTTGCAAGTTCCGTTTTGACATACCAATTGGCACTATGATAAAAAAACTGCAAAATGGTGACGAATCAGCAGAAGGCATTTTGTGTCTTAAAATATGAGAAGACAGAATCAGTCATCACCGTGCATCGTGCACTCCAAAGACAGTACAACACACAGCCAGCAATCCAACAAAGCATTCTGCGATGGTATCGACAATTTATGGAAACAAACTGCATCTGTAAAAGAAAAAAAGCTCCGAGTGACTACCTGTCTTGGAGGGTCCTCTTAAAGGCATCACCACACGAATTGAGCTGGTACGGATTTCAGGTGGATTATCCTTATACGGGATAGTAGATTATGGAGAGGGGGATGATTCCGTCCATTTCTTCTTAATTGCCGTAAAAAACGGCCCAGCAGATGTGGTGCGTGCACAAGGCTGGCGCGCTCCAATCGAACTCGTTGTCGAAAATAGCGCACCGGAACGCTCGAAGCCGTATCTTCCGGGCCGTTTTTTACGGCAACTAGGATGAAATGGACGGAACCACCCCCCTCTCCATAATCTACGATCCCGTATACGAATACTCCACCTGAAATCCGTACCACCTCAGATTCGTGGGGTGATGCCTTTAAAGTGGTCCCAACGTCTTCCAACCTTACAGTTTGTGATTTTTTTCTTTGGCGATATGTAGAAGACAATCTGTACGTGCCACCTTTTAGCAGAACATTGGTTGAACTTCAGGATCGCATCACTGCTGTATTGAAGAACATTGACAGGAACATGCTGGACCGTGTATGAGCTGGACTTGATCACGGCATAGATGTGTGTCGTGAAAAACGAGGAAAACACGTAGAACATTTATAATAGTGCATATGAAATTTGAAAATAAGTTCTTTTATACATCCAATCAAATGTATCAATGGCTATTTTTGTGTAATATTTTGTAAAATAAATTTATTAAAAACCCGATGAATCATTTGGAATCATCATGTAAAAGTGTTTTTCGAGGAGAATAACATTTCGAAGTTCCTTTGAAATCGCCCAAATAATTTATGGATGTGATTTTTTTAAAATGTCTTCACACGTATGGAGTTTCTTCTTGGATTCATCATTACGTACCAAAACTACTGAAGAGTTAACTTCTGCGAGATGTTTAACAGAGACACCCGAGAATGAGTGATCGCAAAATTTCGAGCGAACTGTATTCGTGCAAACTTATACGCTCACGCATAAGTGTGAGGTTTCATTTAAATGTCAACACTCAGGAAGAGTCTCGTACAACTTCCTCTACGTACCTGTATATATATACCGGCGTAATTGTGATGTTTAACGCAATAGATCAACATGAGGAGGTTTTATAGCGTCTTTTGTCCACCGAGAAAGTAATACCGTATCAAAATGGTAATGAAATGAGAAAATGTTGAATATTTTGTAAACATTGGATGATCGCGTGAGTATTGCGCACTTGGTAAAAACACTCGGCTACGATTACACGGGCAATGGTTCGAAACATTCTCAAGCAAACCAAACCAAAATAAGAAATAAGTAAAATAAAAATAAAATAGAACAAGTCTCCATGTACGACTAGATCCTCAGGTACGATGTTCTGTTATTCTTGTAGCTATCAGACCTAACAGTAAACTTAGAACTTTCTTTTTTGTGCGAATAGGGGGTTTAATCGGATAAATCACGTTTGGTTTCACCCTTTCAGGCACCGAAGAAGGCGATGTTCCCGAAACGTTATCCACGAATAAAGGATAATAACAACCTCGTCTCCAACTCAGTTAAAGAGACCAATTATCAGAATAGAATAAAATAAATTCAAAAATAAACTACGTATGAATGTCTAGACTGAGTACTGTCCAGACTTGTCCAGAAGATTAAAACACTGATTTAACTCATCGGCTAACTCCCCACCCCAAGTTTTTAAAGTTTTTTTCGCTGCACACGCCTTCATTAACCTCCAACCATTTTTAATTCGAAATCGGAGGCGTTTTTCTGGAGGGATGATTAGTCAACTTCATGTACTTTATGCTGTATACTTTTATTGATCATTCTTGTGCATTTATTAGTTTTGGTTGAAATGTAGGTACAGTTGAACTGGATTAAACATGGATTTTCCATCGATATTTTCTAACTTCAGCTTTACAAAGGCAACACAGTGAACATCGAAGCGTTTCTAGACATATTCACAAAAATGGAGGTTTATTGAAGGGAAAAAAGCCAACAGGATTGACTGTAGTTATAAGGTTGTCCCAAAAGTTTCTCTTCCACTTTTCTGATATTTTTATTTTTTATTTAGCAACAAAGATATTCCAATGAACAATATATTCGGCAGAATAGTCAATTCCCTTCCGCCATCGATAAAAAAGGTAGCTGATTTTTTGTGGCTCAGGAGTCAAGTTGTGGATTAAAATGTAGAAGACCGTAGAAAGAAACTTATAGGACCTATAGGAACACATGCACATAACTCTTCAATATTTAACTGTCTTCTACAAACCTGAGGGGTTATTCCAGTTCTAAGTATTGGTATTTCTTTTTCTTAAATTGTACTACAAAATCTACGTTTGTGTTGGAGTCCCTTGAGGAAAATCCCTTTCACAATTGATATGACATGATCTATGAATACAGAAGAGTTAGATTTGATTATAGAGACCTAAGAAAAAAAAAAACATCTAACAACGCAATATGAAACTATGCTTGTAATTTTTTTTCTAAAAAAGTAAGGATGTACAGTAGAAGAGTGTATGGAAAATCTTGCATGATGATTTGAGTTAGTAATTAATTACCCTGAAGAGAGAATTTAAGGCTTGAGACTACAGTTAATTATTTTTAAAGGCATTACCCCACTAATCTGGAGTGGTACAGATTTCCGGTGGAGTATTCGTATACGGGGTCAAAGATTATGGGGAGGAGGGTGATTCCGTCCATTTCTTCCTAATTGCCGTAAAAAACGGCCCGGAAGATGCGGCGCCGCACAGGGCTGGCGCGCTCCAGTCGAACTCCTCGTAGAAAATAGTGCGCCTGAACGCCTGAAGCTGTATCTTCCAGGCCGTTTTTTACGGCAATTAGGAAGAAATGGACGGTATCACCCACGGAATATAAGAATACTTTACCTAAAATCCGTACTACCTCAAATTACTGGGGTAATGCCTTTAATGAAAAATATTTTTCAGTACTTTTTTCAGAAAAACACCAAAAAATCCTCTTACTGCTGCTACTGCACACATGCGAAGGAATTATTTAAGTTCAAAAAGAAGCCGCATTTCTGACGCCAGTTTTCACAGCACTGAAGAATTTTTGAATTTTTGTGGTAGAAATACAGTTCTGTTAAATGTCCCCAACATCTTCTGCGATATACTTGTCAATCCTATCGAAAAATTGTTTTTAAAGATAAAGCGGCGAGTATCTTACCAATGTCGTAACATTTTTGTCCGAATCACGGAGACCCAATAAGCATGATTGATGAATGAATGTTGTTTGGAGCAACCGTTTTCTTTCAGAGGAATGCGAATAATTTATTGCACAGAAGAATTCTCATTACTCCATCTCTGTTACTGTACATTTTGGTCGCTATTAAACAAATCCAGCAGGTGACGATGTTGAAAATACAGACCGATTCTATCACGCCCATATTCCTGAAAAGAAATCACTGATCGCCCTAGTACTGTTAATTGTTTATGTTATTGTAAGAACACTGGACAGCGATTTAAAATAGCTCAACATGTGTAAGTTCATTTGAGAACGTACGAGCCATATAGCCTGCACAACTATATGACGCAAGATTTCCATTTATAACGAAAAGGTGCCGTTCAACACATCGCCAAAGGCCATAACCAGAAAGGTCATCTTTCTGGAATTAGCGCGGAATCTTTGCAACAACTATCTGTTTCGTCACGCTGAATTGCCGTATTTTGTTGAGTGAACTCCACCAAGCCGTCCTGTCTAAACTTCTGGGATATCTCTGTGTACCGTTCGCAGCGCTGCGGGAATACACATCAGCGGCCGGCCCGTCATCAGTCTCGGAGGTTACATCATCTACTGTGACGAACAAAAGGAGGTAGGAGGCCGCGCGCTAGTTGTGAGGAACGACTACGAGAACTTGGTGGAGGAATTTGGCTAAATACCACTTTGTCGTCAGAATACCACTTTGTACGAGTACGAGATCACAGAGGACCTGAATCCTGCATCGCAAATGCCCACGCACCTACGGAGACCACTGAATACAGCAACAAGGACGCCTTCTATGACGAATTTCAATGTGCTGATGCCTAATGTACCTAGTCAGCAGGTGGTCATTGTTGGAGTTGGCAAGAACGGGAAGGTGGGACTTGGTGGACATATGTGAACAGACGGGCCCTTTCATCGCTTCCACGTTTAAGAGGAATCATTGACGACATCAGGTTACGTATCAAAGGTCATCCCTTTTGACGAGTAAAGAACAGCGCAAACGGAAGCTGAGAACTCTCAAAGTTCAGATATATGTTCTGACGAGGAAAATTCCTCAATCAGATACTTGGAAATATAGATCACTTTGGAACGTTGTTTTCGATTCCAACTACTGCTCAGTTCTTCTCCGCACCAGAATACGGTTCCACAAAAAAAAAAACCGAGGAGTTCCCTATCGATCGGAGATTGACACGACACACTGAAGGACAAACAGTGCAGAAAGAAATTCAACCAACGAGTACCCGCTTACATTGGAGTACAGACTATGAAGAACGTTTGCAATGCAGACTCCTTCACAAAATGTATCCAGAAAGCGGCAAAAGAAAACCTACCGGTTCTAGGGCAGAGGGAGAAGTTCGCTTTTGCATCTGAAGGAATGATCCACATATAATTCTGTATGTGCCACTTGCGGCACTGGTGATTTCAACCAGGAGAACCGTCTGAGAAGGAAACTGCGTCGTTAGCAGTAACAAGATCACGAAAACGAGTGGATGTCAAGGCCGAAGAAGTTTGGAAAGGCATGGAAGGAGAAGAACCCGAAGAAAGCCTACGGTTTATTAAGACAGTACACCAGCAAAACGAAAACATGTTCTACAGTCCTCAACACTGCTAACGGAGTTACTATCGGTGAGACAACCCTACCAAATAGGAGAGATCTGTTCAACACCTTGCTGAACCGGCAAGCGTCGTCAGCCCCTGATCTCGAACCCCTCTAGCGACTGAGAAATCTGTCTGAGAGGAACCGTCGACAGAGTCAGAGGTTTCCTTCTCTATTCAAAAGGTGAAGAATGGAAAAGACTGGAGACGACAAAATTCGCAAAAATACGAAAATCTCTTTCCTCATCTGTGATTTGTGAACTAGCAAAGATCATCCGCTCAATATGGATCGTCTGTTTGGTACGGAGCAAAGGATACCTGACTCGTGGGAACACGTCATCATAATTTTACTCCACAAGAAATTACCCATCACGGATGCAAGAAACTATCGATGAACCTCATTGCTGCATATTATGTATAAAGTCTTGGAGTGGATAATTCTGAACCGACATATCAAACATCGCGAAGAAACAACGTGCGACGAGAAACCTGCCTTTCGTCTTGGTAGACCAGGTGTTCCTCGTCAGCAGAGTGACAAAAGTTTGGCAGCGCTATTCGAAGACAATCAAATTAGCCTTTCGAAACGTTGAAGCCGCATTAGTTCTTCTCGTGGAGGCCGTCTTCTCAACGTGCTCCGCGCCGACTGAGCACCGGGAAAGTTTGCTCGCCTAGTTGATAACATGAATCAGGGAACAGCTGCTGTAGTTCGAACAGCAGGCGGATGTAAAACACTGCCTGAAGTGGAACCTAGAGTAAGACAAAGAGTAGTGGCAGAGATTTCAATTTCGCCATCGACGACACGCGAAGAACAGTAGATCAATGTCCTCCCGACATCGTCTTAGCACCATCGCCGACATCGTCTCAGCACCACTAGGGTGCCCCTTGACCGATCTCAAGTGCGCCGACATGTTGTTATACTTGCGTATAGCAGCACATCGAAACATCAACATGTTATCGACCTTGTATCGAGGTTAGCCTCAGCCTAATGTTTACGGCTGCCCCCTGATGAGTGCAAGCAGTTATAAGTCTTCTTCAGTCCTTCAACCGGAATCAGGATAGACGGGCAGCCTATCAAACTCGTAGATGAGTTCTGCTACCTGGGCTGTATGGTGAAAGTTCACGCAAGACGTAAGGTTTTGCAGGACATGGAATAGCGACGAATGAATTGATTTTCTGGAAGCTCTTACTCATGAGTGAGTATGTTGAGCAGGGCTGTGCTCAAGGACGATACACGTAAGCCATCTATGTTCATTAAAAAAAACCCATTTTCAGAAACTGTCAATCACTAAACGAACAATTCACTCCGAGAAAAGTGTCGTATTAGGAAAATGCAAGACCACCGTCGGATTGATTTGTAAAGATTGCACAAAAAAAACTCCACTCTCTTTAATTTTATGTATTTTGAGCATCTAATAAGAGAATGGAAGTGAAAACGTGGTAGTGGAAGAAGGGATCGCAGGTCTGGATCAAAATAAATCGATCAGCCAGTGAGTTCTGCCATTTCCATGCTTTGCATGCAAATCTCAGCAGCATAAAAGTTTTTTAAACATAATTTAGTGAAATATCAATCATATGGGATCACAAAATTTGGGTTTTTCAGAATGTAAGAAGAAAAAGTATAGTCTTTTAGATATGCCATATTTCCTAGGGAATAACGTTTTACAACACTTATGTGTTTGTGAAAACCTCACCGCAAATCCAAATCCAACTGGCGACAACTCCACCTGTAGCAGACCCCACACTCCCCAGAAGAAATGTGAAACAGGGACGAACGGAAGCGTCTCCTAAAATATCCTAGATATATGCTAACGAAAATATGCGAGAAAAAAAATGAATACGCTTGAACGTAATTCTTTCCAGAGAAAAGCAGTATCTTCAGGAAATATTGTGTAAATCCCTGTGGCTAAAAAAATGCGTGCTGCAGATTCAAATCCCATTTTTTAACGATAGTGAGGAAGTTCGACTCGACTTGAAAGTTTCTTCGTTGTTGATAAGAAATCAAAGACTTTATAATTTTGGTTGTAAGTAATTGCTAAAACACCATAGGACAATGAATCTGTTTGTGTTTTTATTCCGGATATTGGTAAGTTTTTTTAATGACAGTGCTGTAGAAAAAGAGCTTAAATTTGAGATGAAATCACAGTGCAAAGAAAAAAACCTACTTTAACAAGTTCTTCTGCCTTTCGATAAAGTTGACATTCCGGAGTTCCTCCGAACTCTCGCAAATAATTGACGAAAAACTCTACCAACTGAAAATATACGAAGACTTTCATTGCTGCTTCACTTTCACGTCAATTCCAATAAATTTAATAACTAAGAAAAACAATTCTACCTGTTCATTTTCAGGGAAGTTTTCCGGATTTATTGTGTAATAAGGATGTTCAATGACATCATAATCTATCGAATACTCAACAAAATGATTTGCAAAGTCAAAGCCTCTGCAATTTGCATACGATTATGCAGCGTATGACAGAATCACAAACAAATCCTGGATTATTACCTGTAATTATAGCTAGCGTATTCAAAATCTATCAACACTAATCTAGGATCAGCCGGATTGAAAGCGGCAAGACTAAGCCCGCCTGGCGCTTCGTCGCTTAACGATGGAAGCCGAATATTACCAGACGAAGCTTTTGGAAGTAAAATATTTCCTAAAAATATATTTATATTCACCAAGAGAACGTGATTATTGGCGAAATCCTACCTTCCTGGAGATCGTTGTGACAAAATGTGACCGGACTTTTGCTCTTGCTTATCATCGTTCTGGAAATTTCTCAAAAATTTCACCCGATAAGAAAATAAAATATTGTCGCCTAAATTTTACTGACCGCAAATAATCCAGTTCTCGTGCTATATGTTCACATGTTAGTTGTGCCGGTGCCCATTCCGAATACCGACTAGGAAGCATGAAGGAATTTTGACCAGTCGGCGTGTTCATGAGCTGACAGAGCCATCTTAACAAGGCGGTTCAACAGATTTAGATTTCTCTTAGTGGCTGTAAAATTCAAAAGATAACTGTAAAAAGCGCACACAACAAAATATACAAACCGTTGTAGAGCATCACAAATATAGTCGGGTTCTTTCCATATTGGGACCTCCAATTGATGAACTTTCGATAATCGCTTTGCAATTTTTGATGACATAGTTGGTAGGGCGATTTCTCGACATGTTAATGGCCTTGACTGAAACTTTTTTGTAATTAGATAATTTTTACAGCACTCCTTGTTTTCTAGGTTTTTTTCCTCAAATTCCCTTTTTTTGGAGCTTTTTAAGGCCTTCGCAAAGGAATGAAAACGTAAACATTTCATAGTATTATAGTATTATATTTATAGTATTATATATATATATATATAATACTATAATACTATGAAATAATTATAGTTCCGAATCCATGTAGTCCTTCCGATTTTCCCTAGAAATATTGAGAAAGCTCCTTACTTACATATTTCCTTACTCTTTTTTTTGACTACTCAGTCAATACTAGCCTCACCAAACCATCACTTAATTATCAAGATAAGAAAATCTGTCCTCCTTCAGTTCCAGTCCTCCCAGTATTTTAGCGTTTATTGATAATTTTTTCCCTTTTTTAAACTTTTTTAAAGCTCATATTCGCTTTCTCAGGTTTTGCCTTGCAGCTATCTTAACTGAATTATCCTAGAAATTTGAAAGGATGATTTTTTTTCTCGTCAAAGAGATTCTGAAGACAAATGTTGTTAAAGAATTAGAGTTTTATTCGCTTTGGAACTAATGACTATCTCCTTTAATTCCATTACTTAAAAGTGCCCTTCATTACTGTTTCTTCATTTCGCAGCAACTTTCCCTTTTTGGGTGACGTCATTTTTCTTTCGTCCTAACAAAAAAAAGGAAGCATTACTGTTTTCTATAGATCTGTATGTTTGCACTGTTCTTCATGGGTCGTTTTAGAAAATCGTAGAAGAAAATCCATGATGTAACTTGAGACAGAATTGAATTCCATGAAATATGATACAGGCTATCAGCCATCTAAACTAGGGAAACCGAACCGATTACGTTTTTCTGATGAATTTCTTAATTGATTTGTTTACATATCTATGATGTGGATGTGCTCATCGTTGACGGTAAATATTTCCGAAAATATTCGCAGGTAGGAAAACAAGCCTACGGAAGTACGAGTGGAAGAATGAATACAAAGTTTAACAAAGTTGATTTTGAAGAAATTCGGTTGTTTGTGAGTTTCTAACTTTTCAAGCCCGAGAAATAAAAAAAAACACAACTTTAAGGATCACAGATTGAATTCGCCGAGATGGAGGAGGGAGAGAAGGGCAAAAGGAGAGATAATGTAGAAAAAAATGTAAAGAAGCATCCGTAGATTTTCACGGATGCCTCTGCTTGTGGCTGGTCAAAACAGTTAAAGATAATGTGTATCCTAAGGGGATTCACCACCAGTCTCGCTGCCAACTGGCTCTGACAGTCGCTCTATCACCGGTCATACGCGATATCGCAGGCGCGATGAGAAGTATCCAATACATCTGTCTTCGGGATGATGAGTACGATGTGAACGAAACCATCGATGGTTTTTTTTCAAGTCGTCCTGGTTATTTTGCTGACGCAAACTCAGTGCGACGTAACCTCAATGACGGGCCAAGCCATCTGTTCCAGAATCATTTCCAGTGTTAATACGAGTGTGAATGTTGACCCGCTGCCCTCGTGCAAATTTTTACTCGTTAGTAATGTATTCAACTAAGCCCATTTCTCCCCTGGAGCACGTTTATCCAACTGGAAAATTTTTTATTGAATTCGGGCTCGGATATCCATCAATGATTAAGCTACTTTTTAAAGCATAATTCAGAATATAATTCCCCATGACTAGAAGGTTTCAGAAATCCAAACACATCTGTTGGAACTTTCGATAGAATTCTTCACTCAAATATCTGGCATGATCTATATATTCCTTAAATTTTTTTTTTTGGTTCTAAAAGGGACTCTGGTGATGAACATCGTTTTTCAATTGAAACAAGAAGATCCAAAAGTGCCTCACAAACGTCTAATTAAAATTTTTTAAAATTAACATGGATTCTTCTCCTTAGGTCATTCCTTTCGTTTAATCGTTGGACCAAAATTGAGTGAGACGGCATGAGGCAATCAGCACTGAACAAGCGACCCATCAATATATGAATTAAATTCTACGTTCCTCATTTTTTTTTCAAATATCGTTTTAAGCAAAGTGAAGCATAGATCAAGACAAATTATCGATTCTGACGGATTCATGCGGTAGCGAAAAAGAAGTATATAAGAGATCGTTCAAGAAAGAATGCAGAAGTTACATTTTAAAAAAGGTGAGTTTAAAGTGAGTTTTAGGAATACTTTGATATCTTTGATAGTAAAAACCTTTTCAGCAGTTGAGATACCCAGAAATATTCCTTTAGACGAACGCCTTTCAAAAAATTTGGCAAATAAAATGCGAAACAAATTTATATACATCAAAATAAAAGTGTAAAAGTGTTTTTAAAGAAATTGAGAACTAAGGGATTTAACAGGATTGACATGTTATGAGTAGTTGGTCCCTCTTTATAGCAAAAAAAAAACCACAACTCACTGGAATGTACTCTTCAAGTCTGCCACCACTAAAAATCCCATAAAGTTTCGGTCCCAGATGTCGTTCTGAGAGAAGAGTAAATATGACCGATTCGGCTACCAAATGGCTTTCAGTTTCGGGATTGAAGTACACTCGCAATAAAACCTGAAACGTGGTGAAAAATTTTATGGAAGTGCAGCAGAGTGATATATATATATTTCGTGGAATAGAAAATAGCTGCTGCAAAACTTTTTCTCGTCAGTGTTTGGGAAACATATGGACATTAAATTATACGTTAAGGTGTAGAAACGAAACTACTGCTTGAATTTGGAAAGAAAAATTTGGAAGAGTACGGAAGAGAACGGAAAAGAAAGAAACGAGGTCTGGAAAGCTGGTAAAAGCCTAGAGCTTAAATGTGTGCTGAGATGAGCTTAAATACATGATAAATAAATACTCGCACTAAATACATTATATTAATAAATATTATACTATAGTTAGCAAATAAATTCATACTAGTTTAAATAATAAGCAATTTTTGAGGTAAACATGTTATCAATATTAACAAGGATAAAGTCACTGGCGTATCAATCCAATTGGGATGCCCCAACGTGTTTTACTGGAATTCATAATCACTTAGGTTTCAGAACGAGTTTTGGCCAACACAATTACTTGCGGAGGCCAGAAATTGTGTTCAAGTCAGTGTTTTTCTCCTTCAAGACAAGTCTGACACCAATTTATCGACCACGGAGAGATGAAAGGCTTGGTTTCCACTAGAGCGGATTCGAACCCTTGACCGTGCGGCCACAGCGAACCTCTAACCGACTGCGCCACACCCGCCCCTGTTATCAATATTATCAATATTAATTTTTTTTAAATCAGTGAGCAAAAAAAAACAGCAAAAGACTGATACAACAATTTTTTTAAACCTAGATATGCTTAAAAGAAGAATAAATGAGTTTAGTACAGTGAAATAATGGCCTAAATCTTATTTCTAGCTTTTTCTACATTTAATATGACTACTTTTTATTGGAATAACTGCCACGTATAAATGATTATAAACACGCATTGCGACAGAAAATATTTTTTCACCAAGAAAACATAGAATGAGCCATCTCCGTCGTCTGATATCGAAAATGAGTCAGATTTCATTAATTGTGATTGACTGATGGCCGACTCGTCATAAAAACCATCCGTTCTATTCAATTTCATGTTTTTTCCGTTGCTTTTTTGACGACAGACATTCAAAATTTTTCAAAAAAAAAGGAAGAGATCGCAGCTGTTCAGGAGAAATCTGTTATAAGCTAGAGGAAATAAGAGAGAAGTATTTAGAATTAGAAAGAAAGATCAACTATCTATAGTTACATACACAATTTCTTTTTCAACGGTTGATGGACGACGTATAAAGTGGTTAGCATTAACTAATCCTTTCAAAACGAGCTAATCCTTGAATGGTTAATTATTTAGAAAATAAAAGGAGCTTAAAAAATCATGTTGTTTATGAAGTGACAAAATACGTACACTACGAACGAACACGAATCCATAATTTCCGGAAAGAAATAAAAAAAAAACGAGGATTTTTCTATTTAGCATCCATCATTTTTGTTATGATGTTGTTTACTTAAAAAAAGAGTACTTATTTAAAATTCAATTATTTTTCGTTTTGAAAAATTATGAGTTTTCTAACTTTGTTATGATGAGAATTCTGGATGTTTACCTCACCTTGTCCGGCTCATTTCGTATTGGACGATGTGATTCGGAAAGTCGACAAAGAAAAAGCATGTTACTCATTCCTCCTCTAAATGAGATGTGATTAATTTTATAATTTAGGGGAAAAACTAAGTAAATAGCAAAAGTTTACTTTATTCTGCTTATTCGAAGTTGATCCAATGGCACAGTTTTCCATGCGCCACCAAGGAATCTTGCACATAACATATGTGTTCTTTGTTTCAGTTCCTTAACATCATTTGCATCCGTTTCTGGCTCCATTGTGGAGAGTAACTCCTTCATGCCTCTGAAATTGAGTGATACAAGGAGTGAAGATGTCGACTCAACTGAAAACTCACCGAAAATGTCCCTCTGCTATGCTCATTCTGATGTTTCCTTTCTAAAAAAAGAGAAAATAGATAAATATCAATATGAATGATATCAAATGTCTGGATAAACGCCGAGAATTCAATACAGATAAGATTTCAACAACAAATTTGACACCGAACGGGGTAAACAGAGCACGAGTCAGTTTCATCTGACAGAAACACTGACCGCTTCCAGATGATTTCCCTCTCTTCACTGGATTTAAGAGGTTCTAGCGGTAGTAAATAGTTTAAATTGGGAACTGGATGAAGAACAAAGTTACGAGCAAATCCGCGAACTGAACCACCGTGTGTGTATGTGTGTTGAAAATCGATAGCGCAGAATTGAGTAGATCACAATCGGAAATGATCACAGATCAAAAATTCGGGATTCAAAATGCATCTGGAACAGGATGATGTTTAGGACTTGATGCAGTACTACACAGTAATTAATATTAATCATATTGCATAATAACTTATCCTAAATGATTTTAAATAACTCTGGATGGATTTCCCGTATGGAGAGTTACGTTGCTTTGCGTAAACATGAAGTAAAGAATAAACAAATAAGCAACTATGCAATGAAAGATCATACAACACAGGAAATAAATTTTAAACTCCCCGAAAGTTTACAGAAGTTATGAAGGATAACAAAATCCATCTCGTACACACTGTTTTCTCAAAATATTACTTTCATTTGCATAAAGATTCATATTTATCTCAAGTATTTAATTGAAATGTTTCAGTAAGAAGAAAGGTCCACAAATTTTCAATCATTCTAATTACATTTGATGTAATTGTTTGTATTTTTTGTAAGTCTCTAGAAATATGTGATTTTAACGAAGAATCACTTCAAATCTCTTAAAATTCTTTGAAATTTTTTTTTGAGAGGTAAACGAACCAGACACTGTGCAATGTGATTGAATTTCTAACAGGAAAAAAATTTAAGAAAGAAAACCAGAGTTACCAAAATATCCGGAATGTCATCTCCAATTTTCGCAGAATACGCAGATGTTCAAAGTAGTTTAGAAACGAATTTTAGGAAGTTTTAAAGCGGAATGATCCCCTTTAAAAGTTCATAGCTACGCTGCACAATGTTAAAAATTGTGAGTCAACATATTTTTAACTTTAGACTTGCATAAAATTGACGTGTGTCGGCAAAAACTTTGATAGTTCACTTCTTAGATAGAAGAATGTTCAAAGTCTAAATCAGAGAATGATAGAAAATTTGTACTAGGAAGAAAATGAGTAGGGAGAGAAGAAGTCATGAGATCGTGAGAGCGATACGGATGCTAAGTGAACTTATTACCTTTTTTAAAAAAATTGCACGGGGATTTATCTGCGAGAAATAATCATAGAAAAAATGAATTAGGACTGAAAAAACAGTAGTGACTGCATCAAAATTTTTTGCAGGATTCCCATTTTTTCCCATTTCTTTGTTCTCAGATGATGAAAACTATACTATTAGAAAGAGAAGAAACAGAAAATTATTTGTTATTTCGGAATAATCAATTTCCAATTGTTTATTTCTTTAGTTCATCAATTCTCCTCAAATAAAAGAATAACAATTTGCTAGAGAGTTCAGCATTCTGTCATAATTACGAGAAAAGACCTTGGAATAATTATCATGCTAATGTCTTTCAGGATTTACGTTCAACTTTCAATTTTTAACAATGTATGTAAGCAATTAGATGACTTCACAGAAATTTAATGTTCTACTTCAGAAAACGTCCTAAAAAAAATAACATGGACTGACGTCACCTGATGATGGAGCCCATACCGTCTTCCGATAGTTGTTGAATTAAGTTGAACTTACCTTTTGCTCTTGGATTAACTAGTAACTACTGATCTCAAAGAGAAATATTAGTTTATCCATGGAATTATAGCAAGAAAAAACGCTCCACCTTGAGCAATTCATGCATTTAGTCAAACTGACACAAAGCTGGAGACGTTTTTTTTTTACAGAAAGAAATTTGAGAGGGTAAAATCCTTGAAAATAAACCAATTTTCCATTAGTATCAGATATGTAAAGCTTATCTGCATAGCTCTTACTACGCAATCCATTAGTTTTCTTTCAAAACCTTATTCATACATAATGACCGTAAGAAAACGCAAGTGCTCTTGAGAGGTTTCCTTCCGAAGCGGATCCGGGAGCGATTATATTCCGTTCTCCATTTTCTTCCTAAAGAGGTCAGTACATTACTTTGAGAATTTTCGAACTCGGTTTTACATCTATATTCCTTCGGTACAATTTGGAAGCATTATTCGAAGTATGGGCCATTCTCTTATTTTTCTTCAACAATTATCATAGGATGATGTCACAACATGAAATTACGTGAATGCAATCATTCTGCTGGCATACACTTATCTTAGGACATGCATATTCTGCTGATGTTTGGGTTTGTTTGTATGCATGTTTCCAAATTCTGATGGAAGGACGTTAAATACCTGAAGGAAACGTGCAGAGGAACAGACATGAGGAGGAATACATAGGAACGAAACGCAACTCATGCAGTTATCACGGTTATGAAAAGACTCATCCATTTTTTTGACAAATCCGCTAGGAATTATTACTGAGTGCTGCTAAACCAATAACTGCGCTGCGCATTTTTGCGCCGTCGCACCAAATGTGCAGTTTCCAGCACTTGCGGGCGCCGGCGTACCAATTCAATGCCGTAGGACCCGTCTCCTTGCTCTCTGGAATATCGTTCCACACACATCTACATACACATGAGACAAAGTCCGTTACTATGTATGCATGATATTCCTTGCTTTTATACCGCTATAACATCGAAATTTTTTCACCTTCTTTCCCAACTGCTAACATAGAAATGTGCGATAGTACTGAGTAATACGAAATTTGTCAAAATACTGATAAAAACCAAGATCCTACGTTGGATCACGTAAACAGCTAGCTCCTACTAAAGCTGATCTGTGCATGCGTGTAGAACTTCAGGATAAATCGTTTGGCAATGAAGATGAGTGTAACATATAGAGGAATGGACATGCGGAGGAGTACATTTCGGTAATTCGCTCCGCAGTCAACCCGTATCTCTTCACTGCAACACCTTCTGCCGTCGGTGGGCTATGATGTCGTAGGATCCGTCTTTGACGCGCTCATCTGACGTCGGATCCATCTTATACCTCTCCCATTCTTCCCCCCCCCCCCCTTTTCTCTCTACTCTATGGTGGTACTGAAGCATCTAGATATTGGATATGTGTGCTATGTTCCACTGCCTTCTGGCACCAACGTGCCAAACTGGCGAAATCAGTCCGACGTGCAACCCAATCCTGCTGCTTTTTGGCACAAGAGCACCAATCTAAAACCGAGAAGGCAGAAAAATGGAGTCGAACACGTTTTATTACGTCCTTCCGCCTTCAAGCACAGGCGAATTTATCTGACGCTAAAAGATTTGTCGCACCCATCTTCGCAATCTGACGTTGAACGATTCGTCCCACCATATCTTTTTACCTTCTGGCGCTAGCACAACACGTTAGCATCGGGAAACTCGTCTTTTGACACCAACCCGCTCATTTGACTTCGTGGAGTTCTTCGATCCCCGACCTCGCCTTTTGAGTCAATAACATGCTCACCTTATACATCAGGAAAAAAAGCAGAAGCGAAAGTTTGTCGCACCTTTAGATTGCGAAATTTTATTTTCACAACAACATGAAAACCGAGAACAATGGAATCTTTGTAATTCTTAACAAAGAAAAGAAAAACACTCAAGAAGTAGCAAACATTGTCTACATAGAAGAAAGAAAAAAAAAGACAAAAAAGAAACAAAAGAACTTTTTGTGCGAATGTTAAAAGAAAAGAAAACATTCAGAGGAGAATGGAAACAAAGATTTAGTCTATTGCTAAAACTAGACGTATAACAAACCTTCGCATTCAATTTTGTCTTTGTTCCGTGTTTAACTGAAAATTTTATACATCATGACATGCTGCTTCTAAATACTATGTTGCATCAGCAAGATTTTCGGAAAAAAATTCGTCATCGAAGATATTGGCTATAGAAGAGCCATAAATCACAATTTCCTAGTTTTCGAGTTCTGCGAGAAAAAAATACTTTACTTTTGAGAAAGCTCGGAATAAAAAAGTATTCCGAAAGAGAACGCGATAAGTTTGTGAAATGAGAAGTGGATGCAGTAAGTAAAATCTTTCAATTCATCAGTACAATCAAAGGACTTATCATTTTATTGCTTTGTAGTATTGGAGATGAACATGGTCATGTAGGTTTATATGGTCTCCTTATCACATGACTAAAAGTAATCTTTTCCATCAAGTGCCTTTCGATTGTGATAGGGTAGATGGAAGAAGTATTGTATGTCATTGGCAGATTGGCCGCGTGCGCTGCGCTAGATGCGTCGCGTCAAATCGGTTGAACACAGTTGACCATGACTATATTTTGGGTATTGGCTGAAAATTACGCTCAAGAGCGTTTTTTGGGTCTTGTAGATTTGGAGGTAAATATCCTCATAAAGGTTTACATACTCTAGTTAACACATGACTAAATGTAACCTCTTCCATCAAGTGTTTATCATTCATTAAAGGCATCACCCCACGAATCTGAGGTGGTACGGATTTCAGATGGAGTATTCGTATACGGGATAGTGGATTATGGAAAGGGAGTGATTCCGTCCATTTCTTCCTAATAGCCGTAAAAAACGGCCTGGAAGATGCGGCGCATGCACAAGGCTGGCGCGCTCCGATCGAACTCGTTGTAGAAAGTAAGCGCGCCGGAACGCTCGAAGCCGTATCTTTCGGGCTGTTTTCTACGGCAATTAGGAAGAAATGAGCGGAATCACCCTTCTCTCCATAGTCTACAATTCCGTATACGAATACTCCACCTGAAATCCGTACCACCTCAGATTCGTGCGATGATACCTTTAAGGAAGTTCTTGACAATGGCTCAGTGGCAGAAGTGATCAGCTTCAGATCAGTGGCGATGGATCGGTTCTCACCGGTGGGATCACCACACATAGACGGACGGACGGACGGAGGTTATTATGTAGCCTGATTTTGATATCTACGGAATACACGGGGAAAAACACAGATTACCACCTCAGTGCAGGGGTTTCGAATGTAATACTGGCGTTTTTTTTTTGTGCAGAACAGTGGTTAGTTGCATGATAAATAGAATTTATTGATTAAAGCAGATCACAATTTCTCTATAGAAATGTTGTACTAACGTTTTTACGGCTGTGTTAGTTGGTTATTTCGTTAACCAGCACCTCCGCATTCCCAGACTAATGAGCTACTGTAATCATATACTATTACATAGGGGTTTTATTACTAAGAACGACTGGACAATTATTATTTTAAGAGAACAAAACCAATACTTTAAAGTAGAAGGAAATAACATAAACTTTTGTTCGTGTAAAAGTTATTTATACATAACGAGGAAGAATGATTTACTAGATAAAGACTTTAAACGGAAGAAATAGAATTTTTTTACTGCGACATTCTTATTTACAGGATTCGGCTATGAATATCCCGAATGGATATTTAAATATCCAGATGACTTTCAGATGACGCCAACGGCGAGAACTTCCTCATGTTTTCAAGTTATATGTACACGTATGTACTGACCTCCTCCCAATCCTCGCATGTATTTAAAAACGAAAATTGTTAGGAATCGAATCGGTTGTGGAGAAAATCACGGAAAACAACTAAAATGAGTTCATAGTATCAGATAATACTATGGAAATTATGCTTTAAAAGAATTACATCAGAAGTTATGCTATTGTATTATGTTATAGAAATTTTTCCTAGAATAGGAAGAGATGAGACTTGTGAAGGATGGTGACTCTGTCCACGATATGCCGAAATTCGTCCGGCTGCCTTTAAAATGCCTGAGGACGTCAATCGACGAAAAACTCAAACGAGATATTCTCCCATGGTAACGCACGTTCAGAAAGAAAATAAGTTGAGGCGAACACGTCCATAACAATCTTCTTGTTCGTTTCTCTAACCTTTTTTCAGCTTAGAAATAGAAGGGTGTTGAGAGCAACGAGCAACGAAAATCTCAGGAATCTCACGTTAAGAATGTCACTTCACAAACCACTGAAGTGGTCATCCAGCTTCTTTCATAACCTCTTTTCAAATTTTCACTATTCTGACTTTTCAAAGGCTATTTTTTCCCGATAAGAGAAGGAAGGAAGTTAAAAAGGGAAGAATGAAAAGGAGCCGGAATGTGAAGAGTCGTCGAGAGACTTTTAAGGTTAGAAATACGGGAAATTTCCAGGTAAAAAAGGTCATCGAAGACGAAAAAAACCTGGAAATAGGATCTCCTAAAAGTGTAAATCAGCCACGCAAATTTTTTCACTTGTTGTTAAACGTGAAATCCAAAAAAATGATCGATTTGTGATTCCTATTGGATCAACAAAATTCTAGCACAACTCGGAATTTTTGCGCTTTTAGTTATGAATATACCATACTTTTAGAAGCATCGATTACCCCAGTAGAACTCTTTTTCTTGCGGAAATAGTTGTGAGAAAGTTTTATACTGATTATTTGCATTTGATACTTCCTATCTTCCTTTATTCTTCCCATATGAAACAGATGAAACACATCTACCAATGATCCGGTAAAGTAAATAAAACTACTCATTATTTTATAATAGATTATAAATTGTATTATTTTATTATAGATTATAGATTATATTTATTATAGGTTATATTATATAAAAATTCCAGACCGAATCTTATTTCGCTGATTTTTTCCTCCGGGAACAAAAATTCTGGGAACAAAAATATATTTGACGAAATACAATTTAATGGAAAATATAATAACACTTATGGAAAAGTGTTGTGTTTGAAAGAAAAGCTCGGCCGCTATTCCACTGGTTAAACACCATCGTTGACAGAAAAAAAAAATTATATTATTATAGTGATAACGATTACGTATAGTGATAATGGAGAAAGCTTTCGAAACTACTGTGTGTATTCACAAACAATAAATTTCATTTAATTATTTGTTTATTTTATTCTATTGTTATTTTTATTATCACAGCACTACCATTTGTTGTATTTATGTATTCTATATTTTGAGAAATAAAAGTGTGAATATCGCTTTGGTGATTACTAGAATCTGAATATAAATTGGGCTAACAATTGTCCAGAAAAACAATTTACAAAATAAATTCGAAATCTGCAACATTTCTCCATTTTCTACGGTCATAACATCGTGTTTTTCTTTTTTGAAATGTTTGCGTGGTTTTCGAACGGGAAAATTCAACGGCTCATGGGAATTCAAGGAACACAGAGCTATAAAAACATAATAGAGCGATATTTTATCGAAAATTCCAGGAAGTGTTCAGAATAACAACAAAGAAGCTATTCAATGTTGTTTGAAAGAAAGTCTTAAGAATATGCATGTCTAGTAACGATCGATGACTTAATTGCAACGAATATCTCTTCCATCCAGTAATGCCTCCGGTTTGCTGGATGAAGAAAAAATAAATGAAACTCTAAACTCCCAAATGAATTTGATATTGGAAAATATTTTCAAAGAAAAAATCACAATTCCCATTGGATTTAGTATTTATTTCAATTTTTAACTTCCAGTTTTGTGTAATAACACGTAATTTAACTTGGAGAGAAAGGTTAGAAGAGATCCTTCAAGAAAAAATGATGGTACGGACTTAGATCCACGAATATCTCTCAAAGTCTGACAAGTTTAAGTGCTCAGCTAACTCTTCGACACTTCGATTCACAAATGTACACTGAACAAACATTGACGTTACATTACTGTGGGAACCTCGCTGAAACCAATAATTCGATAAGCTTCTCGTTTTTTTTTTTCGCTGATTCTTCAGGCTCAATGAACAAAAGTTTTGGGGATTTATTTTAAAAGAGAGAGAGAAATTCGAAAAAGGAAAGGACAATTCGTTCTTGTTGCCACCGGGAATTCTAATACTTAAAGTATATTATTAGTAAAATATTAGTATTATTTTATTAGTATACTAGTATCATCATATTAGTAAAACAAGTAAAATGCACGCTTTCTCTGGATTCTCCGGATCTGCGTCGTGGATCCATATAAATGCGCTTATCGTTCTTAGAACGCCATCTGCAAACGCGGAAAACACGTGCGATAGTGATTACGTACTGATGTAAACAGACACCAAAATTTGTTGCACATAAACGGTTCCAAAGAAAATCAAAGAATCATAAAATTAGTAAAACAGGTAAAAGAAACAAACAAATTTTTGAGAAATAATTCATTTTCTAAAAGAAAGTAAACAAACGGAGCAAAGCACAATCAACAAAATTCGAAGTAATGCGGCAATATAATTCGCTGTTCATTTGATACAATTACATCTTCCACTTTTTTTTTTTGAACGTAGCAAAACGAAATAAGCATCTGAATCCCAGAAAAGTAGGATTAAAGAAATCGATTGTGCGGTGGGGTGGCGGCGCTGAATGGGGCAGCATTCGACCGCTAACAAAGCCGACTCCAACGGACCCCACATGCAGCAGCACCTACTCACCGTGAACTACGTATGTTTTATGTGTGTGTATGTGTGTGTGTGGATCTATGAATCCTGGATCGTATCTATACTCTCTTACGGTCCAACTACGCGGGAAGCAATTAGTGCAAGTAGTACAACAATTATAAGGATGAGTATAAGTACAAGCACTATGATAATCAGCATACGATGTTCTCTCCACACTTTTGCCATAGTCGTGTTCTGTTTTTTTACGTGCGACGATGAATCTAAACTCCAAAAATTACACAAAACCATGACAGATCGTCAAACTCTCTGATGGATATGTAGCTATTGTCGAACCTTTCGTAAGAGTGTAGATTGAGGATTTATCCATATCAACAACAAGATTATGTTGTTTAGCTGTTTCACCATCAGTTGGAAATTCAATTCCAGAAATATGATAGTCTTTCATAGATGGAAATATGAATTAGAATATGAATACAAGTTGATGGTTGAACACGAAGGATGGTATGTCGGAATCATGGACAAGTCAGCCGACAAATTTCTTTGTCATAACATGGACGTAGGCGGTCGATTCATCATTGATTTCAGTTCTCGTTTCACGAGATGACGATTCGCTTTTCAGGAACTCCTATTCTTGAGGTTAACGGGATTTTTTGACATTTACACAATAGTGCGTGCGAGCTGATGGATTGCTTTGTTACTACGTAAAATATTGTCATCTTTTCTCACACTGAGATGAACTATAAATAGAAAACGATCAAGAGAAATCTGCAAGAAATAAAACCCAGGGAAGAGTTTGTCATGATTTCTTTGCTTCCCTTATTTTCACAAATGAAATCTATCAAAATAAGTGCTTAAAGTGATTACATCCTGAAATTCTTAAATACACCGTCACGTGAGACATTTTGTTGCAAACATTCTCATTTCCAAATTCATGCGAAAACTCTTCAAACTAGTCCAGGAGTCAGAAATTCCAAGGCAGACATGTAGTGGTCAATTTTCGAGGGAAAAAACAGTGCCTCCTCTCTTAGAGGTTCTCCTTTAAAGCCAAAAAGAAAGAGTATCTAGTAATTTAGCCTTAAAGAATGTAGAAGAATGTAGAATGAGTATAGAAAGAATCTAATTATGTTGGAATATTTTTTTCAGTCCAAATTGAGATCTAGGCTGTCTGGATTATTTACGAAATTTAAAGAGAATTTTCATGAAGAAATGTGAACTGTCACACAGCTGCTTGAGAAAAAAAAAAACGGAAAAAGTCCAGTTCAAGCTGCATACTCGAAAGCGTATTGGAAATCTACTAACGAAATCCATACCGCACGAAGCTCTGGATAGTTTTCTCTATCAGAAAAAGTCGACTACGCACATCTAATCTCTTACTTTTTAAGTTTTTAAAATGTAGTGTATTGAGTGTAAAAGCACCTATATTTTGCACTTTCCAGAAAATGGTGTCACTCGGCCAAACATCACAAACTCGTTTTCCCTATGAATTACTGCCCTTTACATCAAAAATGCTGTAAAAAATACAGAAACACTTAAAACGAGTACAAAGTAAGATTGTTAAATAGGAAACAGTGAAAAAAAAATCTTTGGAATTTAACTTTACTCTCATTGACAGAAGTAGCAATAAGAGAATGGATATGAGAGTGTGTAGAACATGGATACTCTGTTTCTTATTTCCGTTTTTTCTTTTCTATTGTGTGCTTTGCTGTGGATTTAGAAAAAGGACGAAAATACCCATAATCTATCCGATCGCCAGGTGTTTTTCTTCATTTTTAACCTTTTAAAAAATAAATTAGTAGAGTGCTGTTAGTGAAAGGTTCAAACAATTGAAAGCTGTAAATTACTGAACTTTCTGTGGATTCAAACAAAAATTCCCTTCGGTGTAGTTTTTTGAAAGCTACATAATTATTTAGAAATGCTGTCGATACATCAAATCAGAGCAGAAGTCATCCGGACTCAAGCATGTCTAGTTTCCATACGATTCCTGGACAATGAGTGATAAATAAGGATCAACAAAGAAACAACATAAATCATTAATCAAAATAACAATCGCTCTTGGTGTGATGAAAAATTCAAAAAAAAACTCAAATGTTGCTTTATTGTCTATTGTTGAGTTTACACAGATCCTATTTGAAGGTTTGGTTCCATTTTTTTGTCTAATACAAACGGCCTAATTATAGAATATCCATTAAAATGCGAGGACTAAGTTTAGAAAAAAAACCGTGGGAAAAAACGACGTTGCACATTAGAATGCTGCTACTGTAGCATCGAAAATCTTGCAAAATTCCGGAAATAGGGTCCAATTAGGCAGTCCATGCACAATGATCAAGGCGTCCTCAATTGATGAATTAAATATGTAATCAGCATAATGTATGGAATGCGATGAAGCTGATTTCCAAGAAATCCTCGACATAATATTAGAGCTCTTCCGTTCCTTTAATTTTGTGCATGGATGAAAACATTAGGGAAGGGAGGGAGCGGGAGGTGAAATGAAACAGATGGTTTAAAATAAGACCCTAGGCAAATTTAACGAATTTCTTTATCCACGCTCCGGGTGTATTGGGTCGTTGGAAAAAGAACGACGACTCTTTCCATAAGCACAATCGAATAAAAATATTTATATTGATTTTTTCTGCTACTGTGCAGAAGTATTCGTTGCCCCTGTTTCTGCTTCTAAGTGAAATACACGAAACATTTACCAGTAATCAACGGAATGTTACAAAAATTGATTGGTACAGAACTTAAACTGTATTAATGCTTATTCCTGATTTCGAAAAGGTTCCACAAACTCTATAGTTAGTTAGTGTTAGATGATCCAGAAATATCAGGATTTCGAGAAAGTAAAATTGTTGATGCTAGTTCTTCTGTGTTGATTGGTCCGTATCCATTTCCGTATAGATCGCTGCAATCGCTGATCCAAAAAACCACTGAAAACATTTTTTTTTATCCTCAAAGACAAAATCTTTCAAAAATTTGATAAAGTTAGTTTTCCAAGGCAAGATTGATATTTAGGATAACCATCAACCTTCGAAAGAGCTTTACAAGAGAGATTTCAATGTAATTAAGAAAAAATAGAGGAAAAAAGTGTGAATCGATAAATTTTCGCACTTCTTAACTTTAGCTCAGAGGTTGTCACGTTGAAATCAGTCAGGCAGTTATCAAAAAAAAAAGGAATTCAAAAATAGATTAATGTAGATTTTTACAAAATGAACTGTACTAAACCAGTAGATGCATTTGTGAATGGTATTAGGGCACCAATGTTTCCCTTGGATGCCGTTGGCAAAAATTTTCTACGTTGGTTTGTTTTCACTATTAGCTGTAGACCCGAACATGGTTTTCTGGAATTGCAACGAAAATGCGGAACACCCCAACACATCCAGAAATCAGACGCATCAAAAGCACTCAAGGATTAATTTATCAAACGAAACGCTTTTAAACCTTTGAGTGGATGAAATTATCCAACGAAGCAATTCTTTGCATCCGGTCAAGCGCATGAAATTCACGTTAGGCGCTTTTGTTTTATCGCTCCTAAGCTTGCAAACAGTTGCCTCGTCAGATAACCTTTGGCGCGCCTAGGTGCATGGAAAAATTCCGATTCCTGAACTTATAGGACAAGTAGGATTCGCATTTTTACTTCTATTTCTATAAACTGAGTCTCGATCTCTAACTTAGCAAAATAAACGAAATATCATAGATAAAATATGAAATAGAAAGAGAAAAAAATTCACTTTGCCTACAAAGCGATGAAGATTGACAGCTTCAAGCGAAAAAAGTGAGATTACGGAGATATCCATAGGCGACTAAGAAAACTTATTCACTAAAAAAGGATTCCGTAGCATTTCAAAACTACGACAATTGATCCATAAATAGTATTTTAGATCTACTAAGTAAATTTATGAACAAACTTGGAGACAATAAGAGAAGGAGCTCAAAGTTCGTCAGAAAAAAAAATAAAAACTTGGAAAACATCCCATAAATGCAAACAACGATTGTTTTTAAGAAGAAGTATCAATAAAGTGGAGAGTTGGAGCGCAAAACAAACATGCTTTGTTTTTCACGCAATGAAAACACCATGAAAATCTGTTGAAAACAATAAAATTAAGCAAAGCGATGTTGTGAAGGAGGACCTCGGAAAGAAGGAGGACGGGGTAGGGGGTTCATTTTTTCGTTCCAAAGCTTTACTATACGAGATAGTCAAATATTTGTGTTATACTAACCTACCACTGATGTTTCCACTCTAAATCCTGGGCATAAAGTCTGTAATTTCATCCATAAATTTTGTTCCAATATTCCTGTAGTTGTGATATGAATGAGACTAATTTTTCCTACATCATTCTAGTACCATGTGCATATTCCTAGACATTTTAATAGAGACTTGAAGAAAATGCAGTCTTCAAATGCAGAAAAAAAAGCCTGAGACATTTATTTGCTAAGACAGCTCTCCTCCTACATGCATTCTGCACTTTTCTACTCCACATGCAACAGAAACAGCAAATCCTCTTACAACACAAATCTGTTGGTCTAATACTGACGTATTGAAAGATCTTTCAAGAAAAAAAAATTAGAAAAAGAACTGGCTACATGAGCGTCGCCGCATTTTGCAGTAAGATCGTTAACTCCGCGGCAGAAGACGAAAAAGGCGAGGAGCTGCGTCTTTTTTTCACAACTCACCTCAATTTCATCCCTATCATAATATCTGAAGATCAATCGAATCGTGAGCTCGCGATCTATCGACTGAATGTAACTAGAATCCTTCAAAAAGACAAGTGAAACAGTTTCTGAAAAAATCACTTCGGCTAAACATTTGCAAGGCCGAATATGAGATAATTGCGCCCTGAGGATACATGATTTTTGAAGTGAATATATAGTTTGAGAAGTAAAATTATAGTTACATGTTCGTAATGTGGATACTATTACGGACATTTTGGTACCACTCACAGATATTGTTTTAAAGCATCGGAGATGTTGGGATTTTGATTGAAGTGCTATTTAGCCCAGTGAACGACAGAAACAGCTAGAAAGTTAGAATAGTTTTTTTAACGTAAAATCTGCAAAGAAGTCATCTTTTGTGCGACATCTGAGCTTTAACGATCCTATTCACATAAGATTTTCGTATTTTTTGTTTAGATTGTAATTTCGCTTTTCCTCGCTATCTGTTGTTACCTTTGTTATGTCAGTGGCTCTCGAACAGAGCACCATCTCTGCCAGTAAAACAACTTATAAATAATTTCTGTGCCTTCGAAATGTCCTAGAGATCATTATCACGCTTCCTGGCTTCGAGTTTTCGAGTTTTCGAGTTTTCATCCATAGAATAAATCCATAGAAGTTTTCATTTCAGTTTAATAAAACCATCATTTGCGCAGTTTCCAGAAGGTATTCGCTTGAAAAAAAAGAAAAACGTCAAATAAACCGACTTTTTCAAAGGCTCCTGACCTGTTGAACGACGCTAGCTTTGAACAAATCTATACCATTCACATTTTTGTCACTCTGACCACGCCCACCCCTGTAGCGGCAATGATTATCCATCCAGGCCTCTGTATAGCCCGTCACGTACCTCACGCCATTGCCAAGCGGTCGTGCCTAATGTCGCATCAAAGCTTGAGTATCCGTATACGGGGTCGTAGATTATGAAGACCGTTGAGGTTCCGCTTATCTCTCCCTGAATCACTGCAAGCAGCCGGCCCCAGAATGCTGTTTTGTACGATTCCTTCGATTGCAGCGCGCCACCCTCACGCGTAGCGTCCCTTACTGCCTATCGGGCAGTCCGAACTGATTTTCGACGAATCGCAGGGCGGAGGCGGCGCAAGGGGTGGAGCGTTGCAACAGATGGCGTCGTACAAAACAGCATTCTGGAGGCGGCTGTTTGCAGTGATGAAGAAAGAGATGAACAGAACTACCCCCGTCTCCATAATCTAAGACCCGTATACGGATACTCCACCCGATATCCGCACCACCTCAGATTCGTGGTATGCTGCCTTTAAAAGGAAGCATCAAGTACATGTGTAAGTACAGCATTTATAACAGATCTCTCGTCAGATCTAAATATCTTCCAAGTAAGATAAAAGGAACTTATTTCTCTAACTAACACTAAAGTAACTAATCTCAATCACCAACCGGAAAATGAGAACAGCAAACGAGAGGAAATTGCTGACATAAACTACAGGAAAAAAAAACAACAAATACACATTTGCGTACACTCAGTGCACAGTCACATCTGATCTTGTTCTTCTCTTTAATGTTGCATCCGTTATGTTCAGCTACTTGCTCCATTCCTCTTGTAACGTTTTCGATGTATTTGCAGCATACTTCGGGAGTCAATGTTTTCCAGAAAATGAAGACAATGTCTTTCAGCTGACCCACGTTCTTTATTTTTAACCTGCTTAATTTGATCACTTTGATGATAAGAAAGTAAACTTCAAAAAGTAATCAGATATTTTACATAGAATATGTTTTCATGTCTCCCCATATTTGCTCAGGTGATTGGGGTTAGGTCAGGTGATTTAGGAGGCAAACAAGTGCGTTAGTATTCCACGATTGCAACTTCTGGCTTGTATATGCACTCTTATGAGATGGCTCGATGTCTTGCACGAACAACCTAATTTAGACAAATGTGAAAAATTCAAAAGAAGTGAAATCTGTCAATAACCATGTAAGACATCGTTGTTGAATCGGACAAAGCATCGCTGGAGAATTCCTCGGTGATTCTGACTGTTTACTCGCATTTCTCCAGCGAAAAAGGCTAACTCTGTTGCATCACTCATTGAAATGCCATCTCATCGGCAGAGCAAAACAGGATGCTTTGATTTCGACCTTAGGCTCGGGTGATAATCATTTCCTTCAACGTAACAATACTTCACGGAATGATCCATTAAGCACAAACATTAACCAACAACAGCACATTAAGCATATTTGGTGAACACCTCTCAGAGTCAATAAATCGATGTCCTGGTGGAAAGCTGTTTGCAGACTTGTAATCAGCAGGTGCGAAAACCTATCCGTGCGAATTTCAATTGTGCCCGCAGGGAACAAGAGGAAGGTCGATAGAATCAATATCTTGGGGGAGAGTAGAAAAAGCATAATTTTAACCCTAGACTTACCGTTATGATACAGTCAGCGAAGTCCTCGTTCCTTTCAATCATTCTTGTGCAGAAATCAGCTCTCTCCTCTTTGTTGACATCTCCCATCATGTGACAATATTTTGTCATGCTTCGCCGGTTTCTCCCTTCCTTGCTGAGGTGCCTCACGCAGGAAGCACACATGGACACAACTCGCTCTTGAAGGCATCCGAGACTGAAAGATACAGGGGCTTATAACCAAAATCAACTGATCTAAAACTAACGTATCGAAATATTTTTCAAAAATAAAAAATAAAAAAGGAAAGAGCTATCTATATGTGTGCACTCGAACTTTATATAACACGGAGTGAGTTTTTTTTTGTAAAATTACAATAATTTTTTTCTTCTATCAACGCTTCTTTCAATTTTTTCCTTGAAAATTTAGGCATAGATAAGAGATTTCATAATTTTCTTCCCAAACACGTCAGTACTATCTTTGGAGAACAATCAAACTTGATTTTACATCTATGTTTCTCTCACAACTCCACATTTTGGAAACATTATTCGAACTATGAGTTCCCTCCCTCTCAACTATTAGCACAGAATGATGTGCTGACATGAAATGGCGTGAATATCAGCATCGTAGTGATGAAGATAAAACTCTACGTCAGACCACGTGAATGAGTGTTGGCTAGCATTGTATCTAAACAGTCATTCACATGTGTGTTTCCACTTTTTGAAGAAAGGGTGTTAGCAGCATCAAGGAAATATGCATGGAAAAAGATACGCGAATGAGTCATAGAAACCCATTCTACCATTGGGACTCCCGCACACCATTCCGACGCCATGGGACCTGTCTCCCTCCATTTTATAGCTATCTCACTCCGGAGCAGGGTCAAGCGTGTGTTGAGAATTTCTCAACGGGGGGTCGTAAAGGGGGGTGTCGGGTCACGGGGGTGGTCGTAAGGGGGGGTCGGAAAATTAAGAAAAAATTAAGGTAGGGGTCGGAAAATTAGGAAAAAATGAAGGGAGCAAAGAAAAAAGACGACGTGTTGTTGTTTTTAAATAAACACATTTTAATAAAATTTAGTGTAATTTATTTTTGTAATTTAGGGTTCACCAGAAAAACAGAAGCGAAAACTGCACTGCTTCTTTTCAGACGTTATGCTGAAACGTGAAGGAGGATTAGCAGTGAATGGCACGTTTTTACCGCATATCAGAAGATATTCACAACTAAAACGTATTCTAAGGTTTTTTCAGGTCCCAATATCTGCGACTAAAAAGTGGAAGTTGCCTCAAAGAAGAAAAAACGTCAATGATGCGTATTCAGCACTTGCGTTCAAAATAAATTTGTTTGATATTTGAATAAACTATTGAAGAAGTCTTGCGGTTGCAGTTGAGGAAGACTACCGTAGCATAAAAAGTTATAATAAGAAGAAGGCACAGAAACCACAAAATGATTTTTAAAGAATTTATTCTTCATAATTCTGGTGATGAAAATACTGCGCTTTTTGAGCCAATCTTGAAGATGGACGATTTAGCATTTTCCTGCTCTTCTAATCTATGCTTCATGACGTCAGAGTCACTTCGGTGGCTCAAACCGTGCAAAATCATATGTCGTCGCACGTTCAAGGCGGTTAGGGAGTCCACATTACCTGAACGAAGAGGAAAGCCTTCAGAAAACAGAAGAAGTTCGTAGACAGAGGAAACGTACCAGTAGCAATAGCATGTTTGACTTCTTTCATAAGACTGCCTTCTTTTTCATATGTGGATGGTTTCCCAGGTCGCAAACGCAGTCCTGGTAGAGGATGTATCCATTGGGAAGCCAGCTGCTCCAGCTTCACAGTTAACAAGCTGGGTCCATTGCGTTGAACACTTAAGACCCAGTACTTAGCAAAAAGTAATATGAGTGTAGGATACTTACGTCATTAAGTGGTCAAGCGTTTCCGTGTTGATATTGCTGCGCTCTTCCCTGGATAGACGATTTGCTGCCGAAAAACTTCGCTCAGAATCTGCATTGCTGGCAGGAATTACCAGAACACATCTGATAGCCTAGAACGAAGAGATAAAGATTAGAAACGGAGTTTACAACAATGTGATATAGCTGTACCTGCGCCACTTCCTCCGCAATTCCAAATTTATGGGAGTTTTTCAGATGTTGTTCGTACAAATACGGGCTACCGAATTTTTTATCTCGCACTGCATATGCTGAGATAATGCTCGACTTATAGTGTTGTAGAAGCGTATCATTGGTTCTCTCAAACCTGCGATGTTGCAGTATCGCTCTAAGGTTCCAATGGAATGGAGGATGAGCTCATGTCGCAAGCTGGGATTGAATCTCTGCTCTTCTTGATTTATATATTCTGGACATCCTCTGTCAGGGAAATTCCAATCACTTGGCACGTAGTCTATAATTCCACTTTCAAAGTCTCCAGCAAACTCCACAATATCTATGATTGTTTGCCTTTTTAATGCAATCAGGTCACTCGCCCGAAGTTCGTACTCCCTTCCACTTTCCATATGTTGCTGCAAAGCCCTAGCAACATCTTGATAAAAATGAAATGCAGCGTCTGCAACCGACGTAGTCGGCTTGGTAGCCTCATACACTCGTCCTAGGGTGACAGTTCGGAGTTGTCGTAAATCGAAGTCCGGCGAGTCTTCAATATGATAAGCCAAGTCGGGATCTTCTTGAGTCAAACTTATTCCGGCGGGCGCTTCTGCGAGCTCTAAATTTCGGAACAATTTTATGTTGAGCATTGCTCTGCTTTCCTGTTCTTCTTCTTGTACTTCAGGTTGTTCTTGTTCCTCCTCCTCTTCTTCCGAATGACCGCCGCGTGAGGGAGAGTAGTCCTTGAATGCCTTCGGATAAACGCAAGCAGCAGACCCGTACCTGCTGGGTGCTGTTCAGGAGAAGTGTAGTAGTTGTTGAAATAATCATCGCTGACGTGACTGTACTTGTTTGTCGATCTGTCGTACATTTTGAGCACTCCTCTTTCAAGGATTTGCCGCTCAGTTTTAATATTATAAATGTTGCTAGTCAGAGCTTCAGCAGTCCCCCTCCAAGATGAAGCTAGATCAATAGGGAGGGCTTCCTCTTCCTGGAGTGACAATGAGATATAAGCAAGAACTTCTAACACAGTGTGTACATGGTGCATTGCAATGAATGTGCGACCATCCATGAGAACCCACGATGCGATTTTTGCTCGTTTCACTGTTTCAGCCGGAAAGCGATTGCGGCTTTTAAGTATCTCTAATGTCTGCAGTAGAACTGGATACACACGCAATATGTTGGAAACTGAATTCACTAAACTTGCAGCCCATCGCACCTTGAATAGTGCCCTCATTTGTAGATAGGGGTAGCCCATTTGCTTAGCAACTCTCTTGTATACTCTTCTCCCTACCGTTCGCACCGTAGTTCCAAATATGTGGTACATTTCCATAGCAACTGCTTCTGTTAATTGGAAGAAATATCCTCTCTCAGTGGTCACTGCCAGGTTTAATTTGTGCGCCATACACACTGACAGAATGAGGTTATTCCGTGGATGAGCATCGTTTCTCGTGCTCTCCTGTATCAAATTCTTCATCCTTGCGTAGACCCCACCGATATGCCCTTGCATCACTGCAGCGCCGTCGGATGACAGACCTACCATATTCTTCATTGCATAGTTCCTAATGGTTTCGCTCAAACCTGGAGCTTCAGCCCACGATTCCATCTCATTCAAATGCCCCAAGAAGGCTTCCACGGTGTGATTCGCTGTTTCGCTCTCGACATCAGAAAGAAAAAAGTGGAATGTTATAGGCCTATGCTGTGGTGAGACAGTCTTTACTAGGAAAACGATCCATTTTACTCCACGCGATGAAGTTGATCCATCGAGAAGCACTGAGAATGGCATTCTGTTTTGGACCAAGTATTTTACTAGGTCATACTTCATGTGTACAGCAAATGACTTGATCATCCGATGCACAGTAGTGGGATCATAGTGTGCGCTGGTTCCAACTGCTCCGGCTCTCATAGCCATAACAAGAAGAGGGAACTGTGTTGAGTAAGGAAGTCCTTCTTTTGCAATCGTGTACGCTGCAAAAGTAGATGTGACAGTTGCTGCGACGTTCTCTGAGGATACACTGTCTCGAACTCTTGCTGCTTCCCTCTTAAAACTATCCAAAAGGCTTGTGTGCGCTTTTGATGCTTCGTGAAATGTTAAGCGATTCAGAACACGGCTGATACCGTACCTGGGGTTTCGTGAGGCACTACCTGACATCTTATTTAAGCACAAAACTCTTCCTCTCCCAAGGAGGTTCACGTTCTTTCCAAACATCTGCTGCTCGCTTGCGCACGTTCGAAATCTATCCTCTGGATTAAACCTAATTTCGTCTTTGTTACAAAGAGAACATCGCATGAAGTCCAGCTGGGGGCGAGAAGCGTCTCTATAGTACTCCAAGTAAGGCTTGTTCACCAGAGCTTCTATTTGTTTCACAGTGAAAGATTCGCCATTAATTCCAACCTGCTGAAGATTACGACGAAGAGCTGTTTGCGCGTTCTCATCGCGATGGAGACAGAATTTCCTTCTAAGGTTCAGATCCTCCAACTCTATCTCGGCTTTCTGTAACTCATTTCTCTCCTTTAACTCGCTCATCATAGTTTTGAGGAGGTTCGTTGTATGTTGCGATTCAGCGGCGAGCGCCATCTGAGCATCGCCGAACATTTGTTGTTTGTTCTCAATATGCTGCACCTTCTCTAGCAGCTTCGACATGCTGGCCTCCAATCTAGAATATTGGAGGCCAGCGTTACCTAGGGGAAAAGCAGGGAACTCATCCGCAGCTGTGTCGCCGAAATCAGTAGGCGAGCCAGGATATTCTCGATCTGGACTTCCACCCTCGACTGGAGATATTGTCGTAGTTGTCGTAGTCGTCGTCATTCCACCCCTTCTAATGGGGTTATCAGGACGTCTATTCCATTGTTCAAGGTATCTGTCAAACCCTTCGCCCTCGCATTCGTTGTCATACCCGGGAGTCCTCTTAGTGATTGCCCATTTAGAGCCGCAAAGAGAGACGGAGTTCTGAGGAGTCAAGGAGTTTTCTGGAAGGACATGGAAGACCATTTGGCGATTGATGTCTGGCCACAAATTGTCCAATCGTTCCATCGGTATCACCTTCGAAACATCGTCTGATGGAGAAAAGACGACTATATCAACTATTCGAGACGACAACCACTCTTGTTTTTCTAGTGTTATGTGTAGATTTCTTTCTCGATACACTGCATTTCCTCTGCGACTGGTTTCTACATAGCTGAATAATTTGGCAAAGTGCTCCGCGTCCTTCCCTTTGAAATGCAAAACGATGAAAACGGATTGCCCATCACGGTAATAGTCTTCGTGATGAATCTGCGGAGGCTCCGTTCTGCTAGACGAAGGGAAAAATTCGTGTGGCGATTTCTGCCCTTGTTCTTGCTGATCGGAAGGGAGATTGCAGAACGCCCAGTTGATCAACCGAGAGCATTTCGCCGCTTTAGCCTTAAGATTATAAAAGTTGAAATGCAGTTTTCGCTCCGCTCGTGGAAAGTTTCCAGGTGGAACTACACTGCCATCGGGTTCCTGACTTCCGATAACGAAGAAGGCTTGGAATTCCTTGTTTTTAGGCCATTTTTCATTGTTGAAGTCTGCGAAGATCGAAGTAAAGAACTTGCGTTCCTTATCTTTCTGAAACATCAAATTTTCTGCAAACTAACTACTTTTGAGTTAGCAGAAACAGTTGAAATATTGAATAGATGTTATGCATAATAAATAAAGTGATAATGTGGAGGAGGTGATAAAATAGAAAACCAATCATTTTAAATGCAATTAGCTACCTAAAGTTTTGATCCGTTTAAAAAATCGACTTGTTGTCCAACTCATCAAGTCTAAGAACTACAGAATTGTGTGTTACTACTTTATTTGAAAGAAATGAAACTAACCAGAGGTGACTTCGTGTTGAGTACTAACAGACCATATGAGGAAATCTTCATTTCCTTCATAGCTTGCACATTGCTTCGGCACTCTTCCGTTACAGCCAGTTCAATATATTGAAGATCCGCAGTGGTACGGAAACGAAGCGTTGAAAATTCGCTTAGGAAAGGATGACAAACGAGATCTTCAGAAGCTAACAGAAGTGTAAGAGCACTAAGTAAATGTAGAAGCATAGCTACAATGAAAGGCAAGTGCGCTGACACAAGTTGGTAAGTGTTGTGCAGATAAAGTGCATTATGCGTGAGCTTTCCCCATCGATCGATTATTATATTTCGATAATGATATCTGTTAATTAGCCATTACATCATCTGTTGAAATAACGGCTGATGCAGCAATGATTCATCGTGGTTCGAAGGATCAGCGCGATGTCGCGCTGTTTTTATTGTGACGGTCAGGAATCAATCCTTGCCAGAGGTCCTGTTTTTGCACTTAACGTAAAAGAATTTAAAGAGCAGATTTCTCTTCTGACAGCGACGGCTTTCTTACTTTCAGTCGAAAAAGCAATTCTGATGCTCCTACTAAACGGAAAAAAGACATCTACAGACGCAATTAGGGTTAAAATTAGTACAAAGTAGGCTCCACTAGATTCTCAATATCTAGGCTCAAAGTGACTCTCGTGCAATAAAGCTGGCAACTTTGTGTAGAGGGAGATTTCTTCTATATTTCTACGAAGTTTGGTGCCTCTAGCCTTCCTAGTCTTTTTGAAACCTAGTTGAGAAAAATCCCAATTTTTGTCTCAAATTTTTGAGTTTTTCTCAACTAGCTTTTGAGAGAACCAGAAGACCTACAAAGGCCAAAATTTGCATTTGGGGGTTTTCTCTGATGCTGTATCCAAATATGGAATCAAATTTTTGAACGGTGCTACAGCATCCTCGCAACGAGGAAAAGAGCGAAATCTCAGATTTTCGGCAACGCGTCAAAATCTGTGTGATTTCAAACAAACTTCCATAACTCAGCTCATAGTTAATAAGAACGAATTCAGTTTAAAGTATGTTGTAGAGGAGGATTTTTGCTCTCGTAATTTGCTTTTACTTTTTTACAGGTATTTTTCATCTCTAAAAAAGCTAGTTGAGAAAAAGTTGAGAAAAATGCCAAATTTCTCAACTATTTCTCAACTAGGTTTCAAAAAAAACCAGAGGGTCCCTGCAAAAGATTTTCTGGCCGTTTTGTAGCGCAAATCTTCTTCTACACAACGCAGCCACCTACCTTCTACCCATCTTTATCTTCTTATGTCTCTTCGCTAGTGAGTTATTCATGTCTATTTCAAGGTCACAAAATCCGACCTGTCCAGCAGTAATTTCCAATTAAGACCTGGTTTTAATCGCTAAAATAACCTCTATATAACACTTGTATGTGGCAAACAGTGCTCTAAGTACAATTTCAAAAAATTGCCGGTGAAATGTTCTCCTCAGTGCTTTTTTTCGGTTTTGTAAAAATCTAGATTCCGGCGGGGATCGAACTCTCATCCATTCATTTCCATTGTCGATAAGTAAAATTGTTTGTTAATAGTTAGAAATAGTGTGAAAATTGTTTTAAAAGGTGTTCTCCTTCTTTTTCAGCTGTTTTTTCGTTTTGCAAAAATAATGGTTCCGGCGGCGATCGAACTTTTGTTTATTGTTTAAAACTTTTATTTTTCTTGATCTTCTTCCATCTGGCACACGTCACGCGGCATTTTGAACATATAATTAACATGAACATATAATTTCTAGTTATTATTTATTCCATTAATATCGCTGCATTACAATATGTATTTTGTTTTACTTGTAGCATTACTATTTTTTAAAATAATTTATTATTTGTTTATTACATCGTGTTGTTTTATTTTATTTATTATGCGTTTACTTGTTTTTTTAAATTTCTTATTATACGCAAGTTTTGATTGCTGTGCGGGCAGCTATACTGATGGGAACGAGATGAGAGGGTCGTTTTGGGGAGGGTCTGCGAGGGGGGGTCGTTTTTAGGAGGGATTTTTCCCAACTATACGCTTGACCCTGCTCCGGAGCAGAATTCGACGCCGCAGAAACCATATTACCGTATTTTATCGCGTTGGGACTACCTCGCACCAATCCGACGCCGTGGTATCCGTCCCCCTCTCCTTTTGGAGTTTCGTGACTGAGACACAAAAAGATGCACATGTGACAGAATAAGCCCTTTATTATATAGCATGATAGTTTGCAAATTTAGAAGTGTACATTCACATGAAGTTCATTTATTCTCATTAACAAATGTCAGAAAATAACTTTAGCCTATGAAAGCAAACATACACACTTTTCACTCTGTTGACAATGATGGAAAGGTAGTGTGCTCGCCTATCAGCTACATGGCGATGGTTCGGCACTCCACCGGTGCAGACTTCTGCATCATTATGGAGTATTTTCGTGACACACAGACAAACAAACACACACATACACACACGGACTAAGCGCGTTATTATATAGCATGATGATACTTGAAATTTTTCTTTTTCTGAGGATTAGCAGCTTGGCCTCTGGCAAAAAAAAATAAAGGTAATTGAGGAAATTAAGTCAACACTAAAGGAAACTTTAGAACTTCGGAAATTTGAACTGCTAAATGAAGCCTTTTAAATTTTTCAAAAAATGGTTGTATGAGAATTTATATAAAAAGAAAGTAAGGCTGGCAGACACTGAATTAAAGAGAAAAAAGAAAATTCAACTGCTTTCGAAGTATTCGCTGTGATGAGTTGAAGTAAAAAGAGAATGCATGGAGATGCGTTTCAGCGTTTATTGAATGTAAATGTCAGAAATTTTTCTGCGCATTGTTTAAATCGACCAAAAACAATAAGGAAATACACAGATGATGCAGAAATGTGGATTCTGAATGAGTCAAAGAAACTATACTGAGAATAATGAACTACTATTTAAGGAAACTTGAGAGAGTGACCCTGAAAATTTTGGAGAGAAAGATAAGAGCAAGTATCAGCAGAGACATTGCAAAATATCGATGAGTTCGTCCTAAATCGATAGGAAAACGTTGACCAACCGTTGGTCAAATGTGTATTTCTTCCTGGAAAATTTTAGAAAGATCCTACGCTTTGATTCAACACATAGTCAAATTTTGGAGGATCGGACGTTGTTTATCTGATACGAAACTGCAAACTTTTGCAAATAAACGCATGGATGTATGCATTAATGCATTAATTTATAAAGAGATCAATGCGTTTGGAATGTAATAAAGTTAATTTCTAACTCCATTACGGCCACATCTAAATTCTTAGTTTAAAGGCATCACCTGACGAATCTGGGGTAGTACGGGCTTCAGCCTGGTAATGCCTATACGAGGTCGTAAATTGTGGGAAAGAGGATGAATCCGTTCACACCTCCCTGTATCAGGACGACCCGGAAACGCTGTTGCTTACGATGTCTTCTATTGCAGCGCACCATCTTTGCTCCCTCTCGCCTGCGATTCGTCTAAAACCTATTCGTACGAATCGCAGGCGGGGGCGGGGCGCAAGAGTTGCGCGTTGCAACAGAAGCCTTCGTAAGAAACAGCGTTCCGGGGTCTTCCGTTTACATGGAAATAGGGAGAGATGAACGGAATCGCCCTCCTCTCCATAATCAACGGCCTTGTATAGGTTTTACCAGGCTGAAACCCATATAACTCCAGATTCATAAGGTGACCCCTTTAACTCCCCATAATCATGGATGCAAGGACACTCGGAGAATACCTGCATTGACTATCTGGATTTTCTATGATCGCTAGGAATAAACGTTTAAAAAATGATGTCATAGGTGCGAAAATGACATCTTTGCGAGTCGCAAAAAATGAAAAAGAGGAACTGAAAGATTGCAAATAGTTCTTAGACCAAAACCTTTTGTTTTAATTAGTTGGATAATTAAGCGATGAGTAGTGAGGAACAGTCTCATGAATGCACTCGCTAAAGACTATTCATAAGAAAGATTTATTAAATCTTCTATAACATATCTAAAATTACCCTATTCCTCTTCGCTCTAATTTAGTTCCTGCAGAAAAATGCTGAAATTCTTATATTACAGTACAATAGACAAGTGTAATATGCAAAACATGGAAAATAATTCATAATCATGAGAGGATTCTTCACTGTCTGGAACGACATGCTTGACTTGTTATCCGCAATGAAAAGGACTGCGACAAACTCCACTGACAGTAAGTTTGCCGATTTTTTCTTATCATGTTCTTCTGTTCTTAAAAAAAGTATTTTTTTTTCTCTTCTTTTTGGTGCACCAATTGTGTATTTGAATTAATTAATTAATTAGTTAATTATACAAAACACATGTTCCAAGTGGCCCATTCTTAGTTCCTCACCTTGGGTAGAAGAATTTTACGATATTCCGTAGTAACTTTATGAAGCTACTGCATGATAATTTGGTGCAATTTCCTTCCAGGACCATTTCTAACTTTCACGTCTTCAATTTTAACGCTTTTGAATGTCTTATCTTCGTTACCCATACACATGCATACAAGAGAAAATTACATAATCAGGCTTTGATTGTGAGAAAGATCTTAATCCGTATTTTTGCAGTTTTATGTTTGTCCCAGATAATGTAATTTATGTGAACTTGCGGCTCTTAAGGATATGTTTCGCCCACAGGAAACAAAAGTGCATTTTCCCCTATTTTCCTCTATTATTTCCTGCACGTCTGCTAATGAGAACCTAAATCCGAAAAATTCCAGAGAGATAGTTTCGATTAGGAGAAAAAATTTTCCTATTTTTGTAACTAGAAGTAAAGTTCTGTGTTACTGAGTGGAATTTTTAAACAATAGAACGTAAACAAAAGAAAACGGAACAAAATCCCAATGTTTTTTTTTTTGAAGAAATTTCGAATTTCTCTTGGAATGTTTTTTTCTTCGGCTGAGCAGTTAAAAACTAGTCCATATACAAATATTTAGGAAGATGTTTTATGTTTGGGATGAAATTTGAGACACTTTAAAGCCTTCAGATGTCAACTTGTTTATCGACACGCGTTTAAAACGACCGCTTTTGTTTGAAAACATTGTTTCCGATGTGTTCATCAAATATTGGTTTAGAAACGTGAAGTCATCTTTTTTTGAGTAAATTTAAACTCATTAAGTGAAGTGTTGCCTTCTCTTTCAAACTTAAAATGAATGTAAGTTCGGCAAGGATACAGCTTTATGTATGAATGGAGAACATCCCGAGTGAAATAATTTTCCAGAGCTAGGTGTCATATAAGTAGTGCTTTTAGAAGCCCTTTCCTCTTCATTTCACTCCCAAAATTACAATTTTTAATTTGAAACAATTCCTATTTATTTTATTATGTAATATTTAGAAGCATATTTTAACAATTATTCCCTTTTGTTTTCCAATTATTCTCA
This sequence comes from Necator americanus, assembly GCF_031761385.1. NCBI lineage: Eukaryota > Metazoa > Nematoda > Chromadorea > Rhabditida > Ancylostomatidae > Necator > Necator americanus. The sequence continues at coordinate 6,723,579 of NC_087376.1, forward strand.
CTGATGGTGATTTCTGAGGAAATGAGGAAGCGAGCAAGGTAAAACCTAATCACATACTATGTTGGCAACTGGGATGGCTAGTTAAACACCATAAATTCTGGAGAAGAAAGTCACGGTGCTAAGTATATGCTGATCGCTGAGGGTTTGCTATAAAATAAAATATTTTGTCCATAGTCCACCCTTTCAGCATTCGTATTATATTTTCCTATACTCTTCGTAGTACTTTCCTTCGTAGTATATTTTCCTCAACTTTATCGAATGATTGCTTTGATTACTGTAGGAGTGTTCATCTTATTTACCATCCACAATCTGGAAGAAACCCTCATTAAGGTTAATTTGATATTCTTTAGACTCATGTAATGGAGTGCTCACTTCAAAGGTTCCGTGACGAATGGAGAAAAATTACTTACTCTAGTAAATTCTGGATGAAACGTGCCATTTCCTACGGGATAAGAATAAGAATGGATATTAAGTTGCAGTTGCATGAAGCATTTTTAGAAGTTATTTTCCTCTTCCAATTGGAGGGTGATTTTTTTATTGCGGATATAGTGCAGGTGAAAAGAGGTTTCGGCTGCGATTGTAGGGTAGACAGTTCGAAACCACTCTAGAGCCAACTAAGCCATTTATTCCTTCACGAACGATAAGGCGTGACCACATTTGTCTCAGAAAATAAAAACACTGGTGTTAAACAACGGCTAACCACGCACGCATTTCATAGGTCAGGCACACATTCATAAACCTCAAACGATCCTGAAATGAGGACAAAAGCGTAGAAGCATCCCAAGGGATTAATCAACGCCGTGCACTCTATCTTTGTGTTTAATTTTAAAATGAATCCAACAATGGAAATTATTTGCAGAAGCAGGAGCAAGTGATGCTAACATAACGTCCCTTGTATAGTGGATATAACATTTATAAAAAAAAGAAGAACCAAAAACACACCAATCCAAATTTTATTTGCAGCTCAGCTCGCAAAAATAGCTATTCACAATGCAGAAAATGTTCACACACAAAAATGATGTGAACATTTGAAATACAGAATGAGAGAACAAATAGAAGAGGTTCGCCGATAATTGTTTTGTTGATCACAAACATTTCAAAAAATACACTCGGGTTTATTTCAAAAATTTCCGCTTATAAAAATTATGCCTTTCTTCAAACGCCAATTCCTCTATAAATCATTCCCTTAAATGCGGAAATAACACCACTATCCGGCACAAATCAAATAGAATTTTTTTGAGAAAAGAAGGAGTAATTCGCTCAAAATTTTGCGAAAATAGAAAAATGCGATGTGGGAAAGCTAACAATACATGAAGATAGAGTGTTTAGAAAAAGCTTAACCCAAATAAGTAATTATTCGCCACAAATCAAATTTGAATGGTAGAAAAATTGTGAGTTATTGTTGACGATTTCATTTTTTCAGGGAAAAAAAAGCGGTGCCAAAACAACTCGATTATATCTTTTGGAATATTGTCTGAAATGACTGAAGAAGAAAATTTTTTGTCGCAACGATGTTTCGTGGATAATGAAGCGATGATATTGTTGTAGCGGTAATTCGGCTGCTAGTATCGTGCCGATGATTGCAGACCGTGGACGAGTTGTTGTGTCAGACTATCGATGTCATCGTTTCCACCTCTGAAATCCACAAATTCTAATCTTTACTCTTAAAAACTAGTCAAAATTTCTTTCTCATACGATCCGTAACAATGATGGCTTACTGTAATGGTATATTTAAACGAGTGTTCAATATTGTTAATTTTTGAAAAAGTGTAAATTGCATATAGCAGTCAAAAAATCCCTAGTTAGTTGGGATATCCATTACGATTAGTCGATAGTCAGTAAAATCCCAGGAAGTGGTGCATATTCGCGTATCTTTCTTTTCTCTCTGGAGACTTTAAGGTGTATTTAATTCCTAGCAGAGGAATATTCATATGTACTAAAGTAAAACTATCAGAGTTCTCGCTTCAATGAGCGCTTAAAAAGAAAAAATACGGCCGATTAAATTTCATTTTAGCACAGTTGTCTGTCTTATTACTCTACTGAATGAGGTAGAATGAGGTACAGTTAGTCAATGTTTCTCGCCTTATTCCCCCACTTCCCTCACCGAACTGCATATGTACGCCGACTGTGCCACCAATAAAAATTAGAAGGCTCAAAAAAATATTTTTGGTTCTTTTTTACTCGTCTAAAAATTTAGATTACCTGCAATCAACCTCTAATACCAAAAAAGGTTAGAATTAATAAAATTGTTCAAAATGCATAAAGTTAAAAGGATATAGTGTTTTCCTCCAAGATGACAGTCCTATGAGATTAGCTAGGCTTCGGAACAGAAATATGTTTCAAACAAAAGTTGTGTTCAATATTTAGCCACGGAATAAATGTCCAAAAATTAAGTTCACAGCGTTTTCTCGCTCATCACCAGATCCTGACCTGCTTGTGTGTGTCTTCGAACGAATCTCGCTGATCCTTTGCTCCGCGTGGGCATCGCGTTGGTTTAATGGATCGATGTGAGCGTTCGCTTCACGCTGGCTATGTGTCAAAGCTAAAAATAAAAATTGTATTTATCGTGACATTTTCAAAAAAAAAAAACTAGCACATCCACAAAAACTAACTCTCATCTCTTAGCTGTCGAACGAATTTGTTTGGTGATGGCACATTTGCTGCGCTCTTATAGGGCGCATACGGTGAAAATCGTTCCCTGAAATAAATTACGTATCTGTCGTCATAAATAATTCCCTAACAAACAGATCTCCAATACTCACTCAGTAGTTTCCTCAGATTTTCTGTATAAGCTTTGTTTTGTGATTGTGGTTGTTGAAGGTGTGTTGTCAGTTGGATCCATCACCGCCACAGGCGTTGTTGTGGCATATTGATGGATTAGTTCGCGTGGATTTGTGATAAGATAGCCTGTTTTGGTGTCGAAACGATAGGATGGATCCGAGAACACCGATGAAGCGACTGGAACAATGAGATTCTATGATTGAAAACGATCTCTCTGCCGCAACCGAACACATACCACTCATTCTTCCGTCATTTCCTGGACCTAGGTTTCCATTTGAGCCATACGGATGACCAGAACGAGAGTCCAAAGTACTGTACGGATCACCACGGCCTCCAAGACCACTTCCTGGTCGACCGCTTCCCGGACCGCCTCCGTATCCTCCACTTCCCGGACCACCACCATAACCACCACCGCCTGGGCCGCCTCCATAACCGTCTAGAACCAGAATAGATGAGAGAGAAGAATGAAAAATGCCAGAAAGAATCAGCACAGAAAATTCCAAAAATTTGCTGATTTTTTTCTCTTTCTTTCTAATGAACATTTGAATGAACTTTTCAGGATAACTAATGTAAGAGCTCAAACAATAAATAGAAATAATGAAGAAGTTTCTGATATATTCATGGATTAAATTTATAGTTGAGAAGATACTTAATTCGGATTTAAAAGCCTAAATAGTCTAGATTTATACTATATTGTATATTTAATACCGATAAAATGTTTTTCTGACCTCCTGCTCCAGGTCCACTTGGTGTTCCACGTCCGCTTCCGTATCCGCCTCCTGTTCCAGGACCACCTCCTGGGCCATATCCTCCAGGACCACCACCGGGACCGTATCCTCCAGGGCCGCCAAGATTAGCTCCATGAGGACCTAAAACCTCTACAAGTAACTTTACAATAACTACCACTTAGGAAAAAGTACAATGTTTTGAAAGTGGCTTGGTATATACTCGAAGAATTTGATGGTTTCTGCGACTTCGAACAATTTTGGGTTAGGAATTTGTAGTTTGAACAGAGTGACGAGTTAACTCGAGTCTCTGGATTCAAGATTGTGATCCTAAGAAGGTAAACTAACACTTTTGTGCATGTATTTTGCTTATGTCTTTTAATTTTGATTGTTTTGTAAATGCTAATGTCTTGGATTGTATTGTGTACCTCCATGCGATCCTTTCCCGTAAGGATCTCCCGATGGACTCAATGCATCCGCTCTAGAATTTCGTCCACTTCCTGGTCCACCGCCAAAATCGCTACCATATCCGGCTTCGCTACCCGGATGAGCTGAGACGGGATTTCAAGATTTCAACACCAACATATGTTGTTTGGATTCTTCAACAATGTTTGGATTTTAACTCACATCCCATAGGATTTGTCCAACTTTTCTCGAAGACATTCAGCCCATCGTGACCTCTATGACCACGGTCAACATGTTGCATTTGTGTAATTGTTACACGTGGTGATAAGTCTACAGGTCGCCTGAAAAAAGATCTCATGGTATATTGACACTTAAATTTTCACATATGCGAGGAAATGGTCGTAAATGCGGACCTTTTCAGCTCTATACCGTCAGCAGCAACAGTTCCATCTCCTATCGGTGAATAGTACAATCGTCGTGGTTTCAGAGATTTAGGAAGTTGACTAGGATCGGTGATGATCTATATTAAATCGAACATTTTTCTTTCATGGACATTAATAGCACTAATCAAATAATCTTTAAAATCAAAAGAGAAATATGAAAAATCTATAATTATTTAAAAATAAGCGGTTAACCATTGTGTGTCTTATTTGCAATTTGAAAAGTTAGCATTACTAACAGAAATTATAATCGAGCAAGGAAAGCAAGAAAAAAAAAAAACACTTTATAAAGAAGCAAAATCCATGAAGTTTTCTCGTTCTGCAGCCTCTTTGAGTGAAAATGTGTGGAATTATTTTTGCAATTATTTTTAAGATCATTAAGCGTTTTCGCTAATAAATGTTAAAGAGAATACATTTTCGCCAATTTCCGGGTTTTTTTTTCCTCGAAACACACGTCCGAATATATTTCAACTCCATAACAATTGAAGGGATCACCCCACGAATCTGAGGTGGTACGGATTTCAGGTGGAGTATTCGTATACGGGATCGTAGATTATAGAGAGAAGGGTGATCTCATCCATTTTTTCCGAATCGCCGTAAAAAACGGCTCGGAAGATACGGCTTCGGGCGTTCCGGCGCACTATTCTCTACAAGGAGTTCGATTGGAGCGCGCCAGCCTTGTGCACGCGCCGCATCATCCAAGCCGTTTTTTTACGGCAATTAGGAAGAAATGGACGGGATCACCTTTTTCTCCATAATCTACCATCCCGTATACGAATATTCCACCTGAAATCCGTACCACCTCAGATTCGTGGGGTGATGCCTTTAAGGTCCCTTAAGAAAAAATTCGACTTTTTTTTCCAAAAAGACTCTAAAAGTCCAGAGCTTTACATGGAAATCAATGAAAAGTCGGTTAATCGAAACTTATATAAACTTATTTAGCCTGCCTTATCGAAACAGAGATCATAAAAAAAGAGGTCAACAATACAGTAAACTCCTAGAAAATGATCCTTTGTCCCCATATTTTCGTCCCTGATTCTCAGGCAACATAATGCGATACAACATATCGCGATCAACTCTACACATATGTGTGTCCGGAAAACAAGGGACACACCTCGCCTCCTTGCCAATGATGAGTTGTCAGTTCAACACCACTTCCTGGTCGATCACCGAATGCTTGGAAACGGCTTTCTTCCGATTTTTGACGTTCATTTCGCATCGCTTCCTTGTGTCGTGCCGTTTCGAAACGATTATAGTCATCCTGTAAAATCACTTTTAAAACGGGATAAAAATATCCAAAAAAAAACCTCTGTGGTTTTTGTGCACACGTAAACTCCTGGAAATCCCTGAAATTCATTTATTCTCATTTATTCAATTTCATTTTCATGAAATTTTAGGTCGCCATCAAACGTGTTTAAGTACATTACACTTGGAAAGAACAGGCGTTTCTAGTTCAACTACATGTTTAATTGCACAGAACAGCATTTATAGCCCTTTGAAGTTAACCTAGGTTTTTCCTTCGACGGTGGTTAATCCTGAATTTAGGCTCTGTTACCTCATAAATGTAGGAAATGTTTGTTTGTTCCCATAACACACATTTCGTTCAAATCCATGATAATCTGCTTTGACGAAAAATTCAAAAAAAAAACTATCATTGACAGAATGGAAAACTAGTTTTGACTTCTCTTTCAAAATAACAATGTATACAGTATTTTTGGTGGTAACGCTAGAAACAAATCAAAAAAGTTACAAATCGGGTAATTTCTTCTATTCCTTTATTCTTTTTAAAGAAATTTGTGTAAACTTCTGAGAAATTGCAGATATTGCGGCCTCGTACATGGGATTATGGGCCCGTATCTGAGAAACCTCAGAGTTGTTTTTCATTTGAAAAATGGCGAGGGTCCATGATTATTCCGAACTTATTTTTCTACAACTGTGAAACACTAAAAACAATGCAATTTGTTAAAACAAATGATGTATTAAATTCGAGGTGATCGATTACCGTGGAAAAGAAATGATAAGACAAATTTGTTTTCATTCTATCATATAATTCATACAATTTCTTTTGTATCTGCTAAAGAAAAAGGTATATTGAGAAGGAAAACAAAAAATTCTCGGATATTCTACTCTCGTTTGAGGAGTTTCACTTGTATTATGCAAAAACAGTGAAAATAGTAAAGGGTTAATATAAATGATAAAAATCAATATGTCTATGCACTATTACTATTCTTTATCTAGCCATAATATTCAGCTAATATCCTGCACTCACCATCATCGAAAAGAATGAGATTAGAAATAGCAGGTGTGAGCGTGGATGTTTTCTGCCGGAATCACTGAGTATTACAACAGCAGCTTCTCTGTGCCGCCTACGCTCAATGTGAGAGCGGATTTCACCAAAACAACAAAGGTTGGACAAATGTGAATTTATTTACCTGTGAATAGATTAATTACTTGTACGAGACGAGTGAATCTTTGCTAACACGAGGAATTAAGAGAGTTTTGTCCAGGAAAAATTCGCGAATATTAATACACGGAGAAGAACTAATGAAACTAACTAAGAGGATGATGAGCTGATCTACGAAAAAGAGAAGAACATCATTGAATAAATAGCAGAATCGTGTTGTGCATTACAGTAAACCGGCCTACAGTATCTCATTTCCATGGAATAAAACAGCAAGCATATCTGTACATAATTAATAACCAAAACCGTTCGATTTCAGAAGAAACCGAAAAAATCGAATTGGAAGGATGTTATTGAGAGCTGAATGGAAAAAGACTACGTAAAGGCACGTGGTGAAAAGAAATGTGATCAGAAATGCTCGAAATGAAATTTTTGATAATGCCAAAAAATTTGATATGCGCTTTTATATCCTTCAGCGTCGAACATGAACTAACAGTTTTGATTAAGGAATACTCAGTATGGATCACAGTTCAGGATAAAACAGAACAGTGAATGTATGACTCCCAACTGTTGTTGTCATAAATTTTCAGGAAGAAGAAAAAAACGCATAAATTCACCCAATTAATCAAGTACAGATGAGAAATCAACAAGAGTCAGAGTTCCATGTGACAGGAAACATGATGGCATCTGAGCCTCATTGAGGGGAAAAAAAATGCAGGAGTTGGAGACGTTATCAGTAACAGTTGTTTCTGACATATTTCTTTTCTCACAACCAACCTTATGTTTTCCTAGTGAAGTATATGCCGGGCTAACTGTTCGATCCCGGTAGCTGCTTAGATTTCCAGCGCTCCCATATTGAGACATTCCAGTGAGATTTTGCTGAAAATCACATAATTAAGCTAAATTGTGGCAAAAAAATTCTTTTTTGGAAGGAAGCAAAGTAAGCGAAAGCCAAAAGAGTTTATATGTAATGTGCATGGATAAAATACAAGCAGAAATAAAATTTATAAAAGGGTAAATAAGCATTCCGGGAACTTCTAAAGAGAAGGCACACCAAACTGGACGCAAACCAACTGAAATGATGGAATAATTAAAGAAGAGTAATTAGATTACAATAATAAATTATAGACAAAATTAGACGACCAAGACCTCAATCAGGTGTGAATTTGAATAACGAGCGGAGCAGGCGTAGAATAAAACGGGTCTGGAGCCATCCGAGAAGTGTAAAGGTGTAATCAGATCTGTGAAGAAGGGAGATGACTGTTCTCCCACATAACAGTGAATGTTAATGAGGATTTAAAGAATTCATGCTGTAACAACGAGCAGAGCAAAAAATTGTTAATTTCAATTAATTAATGATTATAAAGGAGGGATCCTTAAGAGTACGAAGGAATAGGGAGCGGATATCCACAAAATATGCTTGAATAATTCAATGATCTAAAAAGGTATTGATCAGTTAGTTGAACAAAAATCTATAGATAGAAGCCCGTTTAGAAGGGAAGACAGGCGGTGATCGACTAAGTGAAGGGGTGGATGGGGTGGAACAGTGTAATATCGCTCTGAGGCCACATCACATATGTTTCTGGACAAACCTCATTACGTGTCATCCAACATGTGGGCCACGTATTAATTTACAATATCATGATTTTAAATTAATTTCAGATCTATTCCATGATATGCAGTAATATCAGGTAAAAAGTGTGCGTGATGGATATATATACGCAACAACATGGATGTCAATCCTAAAGATATGTGTCAACCACCACTGGTACTTGCGTTCCTTTAACCGGAAAAATACCTCGAAATACTCGATCCACTGACTTTACAGATTTTAGAAATATTATCGCTGCGGAGTTTAACCACATTATCCAAAAAGGAGGTGCTCATTCTAGGAAGGACTCATGATCTAGCCGATTTATTTTCCCTCGATTTGTTTATTTAATGAATTTGTAAAATTCAATTTACTTCCATACCACCAAACGATACAAAGAAAATTCCGGAATATTTATCAGATTCGGCTTCAGGCAGTAGAAAATTTCTATTTTCACAATCAATTCTAATGGATTTTTGAGCTTTTAGGACATAACTCTTCATCGTATTAATATAATACAATTCAAAAAAGAAAGGAATACGAGAAGAAATCTTCTGGGACAAATATCCATGTGATGTGGACACTTACATCCAATATTATATAATATGAGAGTGAGAATGGGAAGATTTCAAAGCACTTTAAAATTTTGCTAAGCGTTAGTGAACGTTTGGTATTGACGGATGCTTAATTTAAAAAAAAAATGGCAAAGCGACGGTTCTTGAATGAAATCAAATCCAGAAAACTGATAAACTCTTTAGGATTGGAAAAACGAAATACGTAACCGATGGGTGAGTTTTTACCTCCAATATCTTACTACTCGTTCTCTCTATTGATTGAAAATCGAGAATCATACGCTTAGTGGGAAAAAGAAGATCAATAGCTGTCGAGAGACGGGAATTCCCAAATCAATATCGGATGAGAAAAAACTTTAAGAAATCTTTACTACTGGTAGTTTAGCAGGTAAAAGCGTTTAGCTGCTAGCTTTGAGGGAAAGTGTTAGAGCTTCAAATCTATTCATTCTGAGTTGTGAACAAACTCAAATCATCCGGTTCAACCGAATATTAAAGGAAAGGGTGATTGGTTTTGTTACTTGAACTCTTTAGTAAATCCGTTACTTACCCGGTAGGGCTCCGCTACCATTATATTCGACGAGGTGTGTGGCTTAAAAGATTTGAAAAAAAAAACTCCTTGAAAATGGATGAAATATCGTGATATATGGGAATCACTAAGGACTGAGAAAATCGAAAAATTCTTGCTAACGTTAGAATTTGCTCACCTGAACCTTGTTATTCGATGGCGATAAAGAACGTGCTCTTTCTTGATCTAACCAGCTAACACCTTTTCTGCTTAAAAATCGAAAAAAATCACCTGGATGCTCGTATCAAATATAATTATTCAGTCAAGAATGATAGCTACTACCTTTTCAAGCTTCCATATGGACTTTGTGGTCTGGAATGTTTTGAAATTCCACCTCTTCCCGGTGTTAAATAGCCACCATTTGGAGTCATTCTTCCATATGGTGAGGATGGTGATGTAGGTTTATACGGTACCGAAAAACCATCATCCAAATAGCTACCGTCTCCAAGTTCCGGAAAATCCGATGTGAAATTCACTCCTGAAAGGTTATATCAGTTCTTTTTCTGTTCTGATGCTGGAATCTTCTCTGTTACATAAAACCGTTCGTGTTGTAAACATAGAATTCCTCGGAGATTGTATGAGTCTTATGATAGAGATTTTATGTTTACATTTAAACTGTAAACGATATGAATCTATGACTAAGAGAATTTACACTTACGCTGCCCAGTTGGTGTTACAAATGGATCACTTATTGTTGGAGTCGTTCTGGATGATGTATATTGGTCGTAGGTCGAACCGTTTCTCTGAAGAAAATTCAACCCCAGTCATAGGGAAAAACACTGTATAATCAGTAATTATAAAAATACTGGTGAATGATGATTGGCATCGCTTCGATTGTATCCGATTAGTGGATTTTCACCATGACTTAGACTTCTACTTAGTGGAGCATAGTTGGATCGATGTTTTTGTTTTGGTGGTGCTGTAGAAAAACAAAATAAAGTTATAAAAAATTCTATAGACGAAATCATGGAAATATTTGCAAATATTTACAGTAAATTTCTCGATCCTTAAAATACAGTATATGTGCGTTATTGTCGATATAACGTTGAAGTTCTCGATCTTGTGTCGACGATAATTCATGACGATTTAAAAGGTCGCAGCCATTCACAGCTACCTTATTCTAGAATGTTCAGAACTTCGTCATATACAACATAACGATGCTATTCGTCATCATGTTACCGTATACTTACATCAATGTCAGCTGACAGCGCAATGGACATGTTGCTGGTCTCGTGCGGCCACCCTAACGCTACTGTCGTTCGCTCCTATGGGCGATAATCTAGAAAAATAAAAGTGATAACTAATTAGTTAACAACTAAAAAAAGGAAAGTCAACTTTTACTTGCTGCATAATTTTTTTTTGGAAAAAAAACTCTGAATGTGGAGGATTTTTTCCCTATTTTCGAAAGAGTTTTCCTTTTGATGTGAAAATCAGAAGCCCTACGACTACGAAATCCATGCATGTCTTAAAGCAGAACCGCAGTAACGGAAGAAAACCGCACCGGAACTCAGTAAAAATAAGAACAAAGTCCTTTTTTTTCCTCTGAACTTTACAACTAAGCCAAATTCACGTGTCCACATTAAATTCATGATGAGGATTTTAAAGTGAAGGGATAAAGTTTGTAGTGATTTTCCGAACGAGTTGTAGAGAACAGAAAAACTATTCAAAGTGCATTTTCTCACACTATCGGTATCCGTTCGTTCGCAATCATGTTACGTTTGCACTGAAAACTATGATGGAACGCGGAACTTGTACTATTTCCTGGACGACTACTTGCACTAACACATCTTAAAACTCGACTTATGACACGTATCGTCGGCAAATCAAATTATGCAAAAATTGTTTTTTGTTTTTCAGCGAAAGAAAAAAAAAGGAATCCATAAGAAAATGTCGGATGGATGAGAAGATGCGGTGTGATTGAGCTTGAGTTGGCCATATTCCGAGGCGGTGAGGAGAACACATGCATGACTCCGCAAACGCCAGTTGGCTATGTGCACGAAATAGCACGCATTTTCATGAGACATATGTATCGGCCGAGGGGGACTTTGGTGTAAAGCGATTTTGTTTGTGGATGCTCGAGATCTTTAGATTAGGTATTTGTGATTTAAAAAATCTACTTATTTGTTCCAACGAAAAAAAAGACATTGAGATATCAGTGCCGTCACCACGTTAATCTATGGTCTTTGCCCGAATCAAAAACTACTGTATCCGATCTTGAGTCGATTACTGTTCTACAATCCTGAACTTGCATTAATTACGGCGACTAATATTGAGCAAAGCATGAATTAGAGCTTTGCCTTATCGTTTTTCAAACCATAAAAGGGTGCAGCGTAAACAGTAAGAGATTTGGATGCGGTTAGACGGTGGATGGTTCAAATCCGCTCAGGAGCCAACGAAGCCTTTCATCGCTCCAACGACGATAAATTGGTACCAGAAAAGTCTGGATGGATTAAAAAATAGACTTGATACATCGGCCCCGTAGCCCCCGCAAGTCATTGTATAAGCCAGACATATACACACATTCATGAACCTCAAACGATTCTGAATTGAGGTCGCCAACACGTTGGCGAAATCCAAAAGGATCAATCAACAAGGTCCACTTTGTCTTTTATAGCACAAAAAAGTCCAAAATGGTAAATTCTTGGATATAAAGCAATCCTCATCCCAATGACTATCTATTGACTAACTGTTTAATTAAAGGCATCACCCCACAAATCTGAGGTGGTACGAATTTCAGGTGGAGTATTCGTGTACAGGATCGTACATTATGGAGAGGTGGGTGATTCTGTCCATTTCTTGCTAATTAACGTAAAAAACGGCCCGGAAGATGCGCCGTGTCCACATGGCTGGCACGCTCCAATCGAACTCGTTGTAGAAAATAGCGCGCCGGAACGTTCGAAACCGTATCTTCCATGCCGTTTTTTACGGAAATTAGGAAGAAATGAACGGAATCACCCCTCTCTCCTTAATCTACGATCCCTTACACGAATACTCCACTTGAAATCCATACCACCTCAGATTTGTGGGGTGATGCCTTTAAGCTCACACTCCCAAACCTTTGAATGTAACGTTTGAAGCATTAATATTCCAAAAAAAAAAACACTTTATAGTGTTAATAGTTTTTCACTGCAATCACCAACATCTCTATGAGTGAAACTTTGTTTATACTTATCATATAATTTTAAAGTGTTTTTTAATGTATGATTTTCTCAAGTGAGATCAGCTGATTGTTGCTACTCTTCAGTTGCGCGCTCTTCGTGGATTCCATCCGATCAAGCCGCAAATGCGCTTTGCTACCGCTGGTGGTATGGAGACCAGCTCTAAGAGAATCTTAGTCAAATAGGAACTTCAGGTACGCACTTCTTTAACAAAGCATTTGGGCTTTCACTTGTCTGATACTCAAGTAAAGGCACCACACTGCGAAATTGACGATCTTATGGTCCCTCGACTAAAAGATAATGAAAGTACTGTAAATTGTGGGTATGAGTAGCAGGAAAAAGGTGTGAGAAAAGCCCTTTGTGAATGGCACTGTACGAGGCACCTGACTACGTCAACCACGTGCGCGAGCGTGGGCAGACGCGGTGCGTTTGTTTGGGAATGGGATAGAAGCCATTAGCAACACACGTTTGCGCGCTCCCTCGCATGTGTGACACGTTGTTAGATGCCTCGTGGGAAAATTCGGTCACCAAGGCTATTTCCCACACTGTTTCTCAAAGCAATAACGGGGAATTAAGCGTAAATACGCTCGTGATCAAGATCTCTAGCCCTATCTATTCGGAGGGGAATCCCAACAACGTCAATTTCCCGGTATGTGGGCTTTAAGGATGCGGCGTCCTGTTTCTCTCTTTCGCCCGGGAAAAATCCATGAGACCTAGGACTTCTCCGCGTCGCGCCGCATGTGGCGGTTGCTTGGGTCAACACAAAGGTTCGCATCAGCGGAATGGTTTTTCTGGCTATTCAGCAACTTCCTAAACGTTTCTGAAGAACAAATTCGTATATGGTTCCCAAATTGATTTATTTTTCCATTTCAACTCATTTACAAACTGGCATGTAAATACTTGCCGCATAGCCTGTGAGTGACATTGGCATTGGCAGTAACTAAGTAAACTACTGTATGGAATTCATTGTTTGTATTATTCTCGCTTGGGTTATGAATAAGGGACTGAAACACCTCCGAACCTCGAAATAACTCTTTAACGAAGTCCTTTTTAGCGTATTTAAGAGAGAAATATAAAATATTAAGTAATTATAAATTAGCAACTAAATTTCATAACATGCGTTGATCCTTCACCTTATAAAGTTGCCAATGAAGCACTTGATTTGGTTAGTTTTTTTCCGGGGGATATTGACTTTTCCAGGAAACTATTATGACGGTACTAACCAATTGCGTCTCTTTTTTAAGGGCTCCGATTAGAAACAACGAAAAAACTGCCAAAATAAATCAAGACAGCTGCCGATAATCCTGAAATCCTTTAATTTCGATGACAATGGACATGACAATCGAAATGACAATGACAATGTTGTGTTGAATCAATGGTAGCGTTGTCTCAAAACATACGAAGGAGTCGTAATACATGTAGCATTTTGAATCATATAAATAGAGAATCATACGAGACAAAACAGAGGAAACGATTTCTATAAAAGAAAGTAGGGTTTATGGACCTTGTGTTGGCGTGATCATCCTATAAATCTCTTCTTATTATAGTCTCAGTTTTTCTTTTATAAATATTATTTTTCCCCTTTTTTTGCAGATGATTCTTGTGCTGCTGATTCTCCTTGTTGCTGGTTGCACAGCTCAGCACGTTCGTCGCGAACAACATCACCAACAACCGTTGCCTCATTAGTGAGTCAACAGTTTTACTGTTCTAGTCTATCCATGTTATTTCTCTTCTAGGATCTTCTGGATTCGATCTGTTTTGTCAAATAATTTCCCTTAATTGTCCGTTAAAGGCAGCATACCACGAATCTGGGATGGCACGGATTTCAGGTGGAGTATCCGTATACGGGGTCGTAGATTATGGAGACCGGGGTGGTTCCGCTCATCTTTCCCTGAATCGCCGACCCCTGAATGCTGTTTTATACGATGCCTTCCATTGCAGCGCGCCATCCTTGCACTCGTAGCGTCTCTTACTGCCTATCGGGACAGTCCGAATTGATTTTCGACGAATTGCAGGGCGGAGGCGGCGCAAGGGGTGGAGCGTTGTAATAGATGGCCTCGTACAAAACAGCATTCTCGAGCGATGGCGTCATACAAAGCAGCATCCTGTTGCTCACTAACCGTAATTGATAGGTTAGTATTAAGTACTCATGAGGATAAGACATAGTTCAGCAAAGTTACGACTTCGCTGCATGACATTTGATTTTGAAAGGCTTATCACATTTTTAAACGATTTTTTTATGTGCTGGTAGAACAAAAATCGGTTTGATAACGAACTGTACGAGTATCAGGGTCTCTTCACCACAAAAGGTGAATCCTACGATAAATTCAGATTTTTTTTTTGGAAATTTCTACTGATCCGGGCGGGTGTAGCGCAGTCGGTAAGAGTTTTGGCTGCAGTTGCACGATTGATCGAAGGTTCGAATCAGCCCTAGTGCCAACCAAGCCCTTCATTCCTCGATCGATAAATTGGAACCAGACTTCTCTGGGAGGATAAAAACACTGACCTGACAGATGGCTCGACTCGCCGTTCATTCGTTCATGGATCTCGAACGAATCCTAATTTGAAGTCGAACGCGTGGGCGCATCCCCATAAGGATTGATGTAGAATCAACACCCCCTTCCTCACTTGAAGGTAGAAAGTATGTCCAGAATACTCTGATTGCAGCCACATAATTTTCAATATGAGTAACACTCGTAAAAGTGATTTACAGCTTCCTCCACTCTAGAAATTTTTAATTCCAGCTCGATCACAACATAGTAAGTCTTGATCGCATTATAAAGTCATTATCAATACGGTGCACAAATTCTCTGCGTCCGAAAAAACTCAGTAAGCCAGCGAGAGGAGTTAAGAAGCCTCCTCAGCATTGTTTGCTACCACTCAAGCACACTTTTTTTACTCTTATTTCATGCCATAAATTTTTGCGAAAATAATTAAAATTAGACAAATTTTTCTTCAATCAAGAAACTGTGTTTAAGAATTAGGTTTATTTTAAAAAAAAAACTGTGTTAACTATCCGGTAATATCCAATTTCTTTTCCTCAAAATCCCATGCGAAGAAAAAAAACTAGCAACTGGTACAAGACTAACTACGTTTCAGCGTCTACATAAAAGATGAATTCTTTGGTAGTCCTGGACATCAACTGGGAGCCATGGACACTTCCTTTGGTGACTATCACGGAAGCATTCCAAGACCTCAAGAGGTGATGAAAAAGCCAGAATTTGTACATGTTGCATGTTCGCTAACACATCCTAAAACCTATTACATCCAAAACGGAGCTCTAATAGATCTGGATTAATGTTGTTAGTTATCCTTCACAAACTAGTTCACATCTATTCTGTAAAAGAAAGTATGGATCACTTATGCACCCATCCATCACTGATTGAGGCTAGTTAGAGGGAGCGTATCGCGGAATTAACGATGTTGGGATCTGTTCACGAATAGATAATGGTAGGGGAGTTGTTCACGAGTATAAACGTGACCACCGTGATTTCTCCTAATAATCCAGAAAAGTGCCCATGAAATAGTCTTGTATAATCCCTTCTCACCTACGATGCTAAATATTACGTATATTAGAACAAGGTCATTCTGCTATTTGAATGTGGTTGTGGCAGATTCTATTCTATTTCTATAAAATATTCTATTTTATATTTCCTGGATTGCGGACTTCGAACAACGACGAAGTCGGCCGCGTTCCTTGGCATAATAACTGGCATCGTTGAGATGCAGGATCACAAAAGGCTGTTTTAAATCTCTGCTTCTGGATTTTTTCTCAGGAGAATTAAGCGTGACCCCTATACTTCTGAACTACATCCTTGTTCCTATCTATTTGTTGGGAGGTCCAGCATCCTTAATTTCGTGTTACGCTACCTATCTCGATTTGCCTAGAATATGAGAACGGTCCAGCCTACAAATTAGTAGAATAGTAAGTGATACAAGTCTCAGTCGACAAATGTGGAATACGGGTCATAAATATCTACTTTAGAACGGAAACATCTGGCAATATGGACGGCGCCCTTTGCAACCATCTCCATCTCACGTGGTTCCTCGGCATAACCATCACCTTCCAGTGAAAGAAAGCATAAACGAACCACTTGTCACAGCAGCTCCATACCGATTCGATGATGTTCTTCCTCCCAACATTTTTAAAATTCCCGTGTACCCAAAAATTGATGCGAAAAAACACCACACTAATCCTTGATAAATGATCATTTTGTTCTTGCATTCCCTCGCTCATTATAGAATAATATAGCAACTCATTATGAGGTTTGGCTTCCGATAAAGATTGTTCTACGCAGTTTTTCTTACAATGATAAACGGTTGTGTAGCAAATTATGAGTTCTCATTACAGTCTAAAAATGGTTTCAAACTTATTGGGAATTTCTAAGAAAGTACTTTCTGACATTTGTAGTGTGCATATTTTCCCTTGTATAATTCTTGAATTTGATAATCCTTCGTCAAATTTAGACCCAAAATTAAACACGGTAATTTTTGGCAGTGATCATCACCTATACACGTTCAATTGTGTGAGATATTTACGTCTTCTTCTCGGACCGCTCATTAGAGCGATCTTAGCCGATTAGTCGCGAAGCTATGTGGCGTGTCTCCAGGTGCCGCATAGGGGTTAACGGCGTACCAAAAGCTACCTTGTGCCTGCCCTGAGACGCTGGTGGATTGATTGGATTGGGATGTTGTGCTAAGATCGGCTCATAATACTATTACATCCCGCTCATCCGTCCGACCAAAAGCGAGCAATCAAGTGACTGGGAAGTGCAGAGCAGGCGGTTTGGGTCGCCTTCAACTAATAAGCTCCGTGTCTACTCCAGGAGGACGAAACGTTCTCTCAAATCTCATGGAACTAGAGGTTTGCAACCATACCGTGGGTTTGAAAATTATATGCAAAACACAGTAATAAGAAAGAGTCCTGATTCTGAAAGAAAGCTTGGCATGGAAGCGGAGAGGTGAGAAAGCCACGAAGTTCACAAATTGAACTCCCAGAACCATCAAACTGAGACCTCTTCGCCTCGCTTTTTGGCTTCTGGGAAGATACCGTCATGGACAACATCGACGACAAAAATGATCGGCTTGTAGAACGTCTTCACGACTGTACGAGGAAAGCGAAGTTTCTAAATCACCAAGAGACAATTGTCTCTGGAAACTCTCAACTAACACGTCAGCGTGGAGCTGCACGAGCTGTAAGCAACCATGAACTTACGACCGAGCGAGCCCGCGGCGCGTTGCAGAGAAGCGGTAAAAAAAGACCTTAAAGAGAGAAGGGCAAAGTGTAGGCCTAAACTGCAGACGCATGTAAGAGCGTTCGCTACGCCCGCCCGAACTTAGGAAATCATGGAACAAAAGTGACTGCCTTCTGGAACTCGGAAGGAACAGTCACAGTATCAAAAAAGGAGGGCGGATGAGATCATTCATGACTTCCATCTCTTCAACAGCCATGTCCACTGGCCTCCTCATCATCTGAGGGAAGGTGTACATGGTCATTGGGAGGTGCTCCCTTTCGAAGTCCGACATCCTCCATCTCGGTGAAGAATCGTACTTCGCCCGGTTCCGACAGGAGCTGAACATCTAAAGAACTTACCCCTCAGTCCTCACCAAGACACTGACGAGGCTCTTCACTCATTATCTGCCGAAGTGCAAGATTCCTAAGCAATGGAAAATCAGAAAAAAAAAATTTAACTGTAGAATTACAGCGGAAGTCGGAAGTCAGTTTGTGTAATCTTAAAAAAAGGATCTTTATTTTGGTTTACTGCAAATTGTGGGTGAAAGCTCGTATCATCCCGCTTATTACTGCTCAGTAAGAAAAAAAATGTGAGATTGTGCTCTAACGAAATGAGTTCATTGCGAAGAAGGGATGTAGTTTACTACAAGCTTAAAAGCATCACCCCACGAATCTGAGGTACGGATTTCAGGTGGAGTATTCGTATACGGGATCGTAAGTTATGGAGAGAGGGATGATCTCTTCCATCCATCTCTTCCTAACTGCCGTAAACACGGCCCAGAAGATACGGTTTCGAGCGTTCCGACGCTATATTTTCTACAACGAGTTCGATAGGAGCCTTCTGCACGCGCCGCATCTTCCGGGCCGTTTTTTTACGGCAATGAAGAAGAAATGGACGGAATCACCCCTCCCTCCATAATCTACGACCCCGTGTAGGAATACTCCTCCTGAAATCCGTACCACCTCAGGTTCGTGGGGTGATGCCTTTAAACTGCAGCACACTTTTCACCATATGCATTAAAACCTCATTGAAAAGTGGTTCTGTTAAGTGTTGAGAAAATCAAAGGATGAACGAATACGGTGTCTTACTTCAATCAAAAGACGAAAAGACGTAAAAAAGCCAAAGAACATAAACAAAATCATTTTGATTGAGGACTATTCATCATTTTCTCGAAACAGACCTGTTTCGAGAAAATGATGAATAGACAAACATGAATTGGAAGGATGAATCAAATTTCTCTCCTATTTCTTGCTTTATGCAAATAACCTCTACCTTGTTCTGAAATAATCCAAACACTTCCAGATTTCAGGTTTGTTTTATCTCTCTAAGTTTAGATCTTGTTATCTCATATTCTTGTTAACAACGCTGTTTGCAAATAAACACTCCACAAATTCGAGAAAAATCTATTTCTAAAAGTGAAATGAGGAGTAAATGAGACGAGTCTATCAAAAGTTTGACGCTCACAAAAGCATTTAAAAGGAAAAGTGTATTTTTGTTCATATTTTTTCATAATCCGCATACTAGTCGTCATAATGACACAAAAGTAACAAAGTGATGTAATTCTGAATGTGATTCACGTTACTTTCCCGATTCACAAAAAGATACGAAACTCATCACTGTTCAAGAGCGACCTCGGATATTACAGCTCGAATCCAGAACCGTCCGCTGTTCGAACGCTTCTTTAATTTGTCAAACTCTAAGGAAAAATTCGAGGGTGATTCGTGTGGTCTTGGGTAAATTAACCTCAAATTCTGCGTATCTAGTTTTGTATCGGATTAAATTCCCACTTCTATGAAACTAAAGCCATCAGCGATGTTTTTAATTGGATGGTAATCTTGCTAATTAATTTTTTCTTGTGATAAACACTTTAAAATAGCAAAGTGTGGATTTCACGCCACATAATATCTATGAGAAATCAAGCAGAAAATAAAACTCGAACATAAAAATGAGGTAATCGCGTGAGTGTTCCTGAGGAAGTGATAGAGAGCAAAGGAAGTACTGTTTTTGGATTTTTTCAACATTCCACTATTGTAATTATGTATTGAATAATTGACGAGATACTTACCAGATGCCAAAATCTCAACAGTTAAGAGATTGTCCGCTATTATGAACTTAATCTTATATCAATTTTAAGCATATATTTGTCTTTTGGAAAAAATTTATCTTGATAATTGGACTGCAACGTATCTAACTATCTTTCTGTACAAACTGCAGCAAAATATCCACGTTGTTACATTACATTATTCATGAAGTGATAAAAATAAAAAAAAGTAGTGACACCGGAATTAAATAAATTCCAAAAAAATTGCTTATGAAAACAACTTGTGAGATTTACTCTGAACAATCAAGAGATAAAAATTATGGCCAAAGTTAATGAACTCTGGAATGAATACACCTATAGAACTCAATCTAATATGATACAACAAGAGAAAACAAATGAGAAAAATAATAAACGCGTAGCTTTCAGCACGAAATTTGGACCGGTTCAAGAAGAAAAAAAAAATACAGCTATGTTCGTAATATTACAGAGTACAAACGGAATGAAGATCAATTACAAATATGATGGCATTTTTTCGCGTATAAAATCTGATAGTATACCGATTAAAAGCTCCCGATGAGCTTCTGTCGCTATGTATCGCATAAACTCCTCAATAGATGCAGATCCTACGAGGCGTTGGATCTGAAAACTACGAAAATTTACGCATAAAAAGTCTCTTTATACATCAAAAATTACAGTAGCTGATGATTTTTCCGAAATAAATGCGTAAAAAATCAAATGTAAAAGGTTTCCATATGTAAAAGAATTGCACAATGTATAGAAAACAAACAGAAATTGTAAAACATTAGATATTCAGGCTAATTAGGCGTGTCTATTGCTTTTTCTTCGCAAAAATCAGAGATGATTTTTTCTCATACCGTCATTTTTATTTAAAAAAAATATGTTTCAACAAGAGAATCTTGTAGTACATGAGCGTTTTGTATGTACCAGTATTTTCGGATGAATCCATAAAATGAGAAAACACGTAAGCAGTTGAACATGTAAAGAAACATCACAACTGGAGCAAACTTTTCAAAGCGAGTGTATAACCGTGCCAGAAATTTCAAATGTATGATATTTTTGCATAATCCAGCAACTGAAGTGAGTGGTTGGACCAAATATCGATCGAAAACGTTTGCATCGCACGCGTTATTCATTAAATGGTTCCACCAATATCCACTAATATTTTTCTATTCGACTGTAAATAACAGGTGACAAATAATGTTTTCTTTTAAAAATTGAAAAATTACTTTAAAACATATGCCTTTTTGCGATCAATACATCATAATTACTAACCTGTGTACTAACAAGTCTCTTCTCTCTGTCGTTCATTGAACGAATTGAGGTAATGACATTCTAAACAGAAAAAACAAGTTATTTCTCAACTTTTTAACTCTATGAACAAGCAAAATACAAGAGAAAATTCAAAAATTATTTCTAGAGAAAATAAATAAAATTTACGTCATAATCAGTACTGTTCTGATATCCGTACAAAGCTCCAACAACGCCTCCGATCAACGCTCCAAGTGGACCCATCAGAAGTCCTCCAGCAGCCGTACCTGCTGCAGCACATCCAGTTTGCTTAGCAACTCCAACAGCTGTTTTTTGAAGAGGCTTTAAAAAATTTCGGAACTATTTCGGAAATACAAGCTATTTATAAAATGTATATTCCATGAAAAAAGTAGAAAAATCAGCTTACTTTTGAACCCTCTAAAATTCTGAGCACTTCATTTAAGTACACAATAGACATTGTTGATCGTTTGTTGCTAGGATTTTAGAAGGGAATGATCCTGGAAGCAGCGATGACGAAATCGGAGAGCAGCGTTATGCTGACGCTGCATACACACATGCAGACTTTCGAAAAAAGACATGACTCAGCGTATGAGGGTAATTCGTATAGATTCCAGGACAATTTCGATACTAATTTAATTGCCAATTATTGCTGAGACAACTGAAAACATTTCTTAATAAGAAATTAGCAAAATCGTTCTCTTCACCGATTTATATCAGCTAAATCAGCATTCAGTACATCCATTTCTACGAAAAACACAATTTTCATGGAAATATGAATTAGTTAAAATTAATCTTTCAGGTCCAGACCTATACATTATTGCTCAAAAATTTACGGAGATCACAGAATACTAGTAAAGATCTGTTTTCGTTTCTTTAAATATTATTAATGAAAGATTGACCTTTTGAAAGAAAGGTAAGCAACATATTCCTCCATTTCTCACTCGTAAGTTCTCCTTTTGTTGTTTTTATCCAGAAAATTACAGCCTTTCAAATAAGAAGTGAGATCAAGGAAAATTAGCGAAAGGAATAAAACATAACTATCATTCATTCAATAAATCAAGAATAGATGCAGAAAAAAAAAAACAAAATATTTCGTTCTAAAGTAAATAAGTGAACAACGAAGAAATAAAGAAATCTTTCAATTTTCGATGGAGACAAGAATATTCCTGTGCCCTGTTCCATCAGAAAAATTGATAGCTCACAGTTTTTTTTAAACAAAATTAAGGAGGAAGTTAGTGAAATTCGTTTAAGGAAAAACATAATCAAAAGAAGAAATTTCAGCAAAGAATAAAACAAAAAACTTTTTACGAACGAATTTACATCTTTGTTAACAGAAAATCTGCTGAATTATTGAGAAATAATAAAAACGCAATGAAAGTAGCATGAGCGATAACAACTGTCAATCGATAGCTGGTCTTGTGGAGGTTCAGTCTTCGCTGCGTGAGGTCATCGTTGTGTGCCGCATTGCAATTCATACTTTCGTTTCTTTTATAATTAAATATAAGAAAATTGATATTTGAAACAATTTTGCGAATAGTAAATATCATATCATTTTCGGAATTAATCCATCAAATCAACTGAAATGTGCATAAAGAAATATTTATAGCCAGAAAATAATGGTACATAATTGAGCTTTGAGATGCCCATCAACACATTTATGAGCTGTTTTTTTTTTAATTTTAGATAGAAGAGAAAGATTAAATTACTCATCCGTAGTAGCTTAACTAAAATGATGAGGAAAAAGCTAAGAAAAAACAATGGAAAATTGACAAATTTACTCTTATTCGATTGATTCGTATGATTAATTTTATTATTTCCGAAAGTTTAATTAAATCTGGGAAAGCTGTCACAAAAACGACCCGTCTTTTCAGGATGAAAGGTTGTTTTGCACCTTTGTACTTGTCCTGAAAGTTACGTTGATTACTGAGGAACTGTATTCATTTGCTGTAAATATGTACTCCTATCTATGTATACACTGAAAAACACGAATAAAACATGAATACTTACTAAATGTACTCATTTGTATGCAAATTTTATATAGAAACTGAGTGAACTGAGTCAACTGAGTAATTTTCGATCAATTATCGGATAAAGTTACTAAAAATAGACCAAGGTAAGTAAGTTTATGGCTTTTAAATGTTACAACAATGTGATCTATTCAAACGAATAGGTACGAGCATTCATTCGATTTCATGAAATTATGCCACCAACATGTTTGGAAGCGAAATTAGTACATTCTGTTCTTTGGGGTGTATTTGAGCAATTAAACACGTCGCATCCGTCGGAATCCAGTCTATTTCTCAGGATCATACTCGCACACATGGACACCCCTATTTCCTCTTCCCCTGCTGTGAAGGCGAAGACGCATTGCGGTCATCCGGTTGAACATATTTGAATATAACTATAGATATCGTCGATCGACGATAGAAGTTTCCTCTTAAGGTTCCTCACCATCATAATAATCACTCACTCATTCGTTTTTTCACTCATTCATTTATTTATTCCATAAAAATCCACAAATGCAGAAAATTGTTAATATTCCGTCACTATGACAACTACCATACGGGTTGTAAAAAATGTTTCATGTAATTCCATGGACATTTTCAGGACCTGTCAACCACTTTCTAATGGTGAGGTTCAGTCCTATAACTCGACAATTCTTCGTTCCTTTTTATGTTTATTTTGCATAGTAAAGATAGATCGATAAGTTCAATAATTTATTGGATCAATTCATGAATATAAGTAAATTTGAAGTTAATTTCAGGAGCGGAGCGATTTCCCTTGCCATTTTGACACTAAACACTACAACGAATGACAACAAATTATGAACAAAAGGCACACCGTAGGAGAAAAAAAAAACAGAAAGAGAAAGTTTTAAAGACAGGAGAGATGCAAAAATAATGAGGAGACACTACAATTTTTTATTACTATGAAGAAGAACATCGAAAGAATAAGAAAATAAAGATCCATAGTAATATCTACCCGAATGAACTGTTTCCGTGGTCATCTGTGATGGTACAATAATGGGTTGGTGTAGTATGGAAGATTTGGAATACAATAAAAATTCCCTCAAATTAATCTACAATTAGAAAATCCATAAAATTCGTTTGGATATTTTCACAGGAAGAAATCATACGTGAACAATATTTGAAGCATTAATTTTTTATAATAGTTCTGTAATGATAGTAGATATGTGAATGAAGCGGAAGGCATCGATTATACACCGAGCCGGTGAAACATGAATATCTGAGTAATAACAATTGTATACCAGTAATTAATTAATGTGACCGTTAACTATGTCTCGTATTGCAGAAGTAATAAAGTAGTCAAAGAAAAAAAAACAAGAAACATAATGGTCCTAATTAGTGATGAGATCAAAATAGTATTTTTTTTTACAAAATTTGTAATTGCTACTGCACTCGTCGTTGTATCATAGCCTTATCTCTAAAACCACCTTAGTCTCATCGTACAGATTGCTCGCTTTCCGAATACCGCATGCCGATCTACCCATTGAATAAAGACAGGCAACTGTTTCTCTCCTGAAAAAAAAAACACATTCTTACAAACTCCACCTTGGATGTTTACACGCTTATATTATTTTATTTCGGGGTTCTTGTAGCGCAGTAGGTAGGAGGTTCCGTTGTGTCACCACACCGTTGATGGTTCGAAGTCGCACTCGACCAAACAACTCCTTCATCTCTTCGGAGTTGAAAAAACTGCTACCGGACTTGTTTAATGAGGTGAAAACACTGACTTTATACATTGAACCCGCTGTTAGTCGCTGTATATGCAGTTTTCGCATTCATGAACCTTTTACGATTCTGAATTGATCCTAAACGCACTTGGATGTCCAGTACGGACTGATTAACACCGTACACTTTATCCTCTATTTATAATAAATTTAAAGGGTACAGATTTCAGGTGGAATATACGGGATCGTAGATTAAAATAAGGGGATAATTCTGTCCATTTCTTCCTAATTGCCGTAAAAAACAGCCCGAAAAATACGGCTTCGAGCGTTCCAGCGCGCTATTTTCTACAACGAGTTCGATTGGAGCGCGCCAGTCTTGTGCACGCGCCGCATCTTGTGGGTCGTTTTTTACGCCAATTAGCAAGAAATGGACGGAATCACTCCCCTCTCCATTAATCTACTATCCCGCATACGAATACTCCACCTATAATCCGTACTACCTGAGATTCGTGGGGTGGATGCCTTTAAAGACGTGCTCCATAATAACAAAACTATTAATAATATCTACAATTCTTCTCACCTATATTGCTTAATAACAATTATTGTTATCAAAGCGTCAAGTAACGGATTTGCTGCTAATCCCAGCTGAGTGATAGCAATTACGGTTCTATTTGTTGTTGGTTCTGTCAGCAGCATGATTGAGGATAATGTGAGGAATGCTGGTACCTGGATATAGTATGTATGGATATGAGGAAAAATTAAATGAGAGAGCAAAAATGCAATAAGGAAATTACCTGAGATATTAATGGTATAATAGCTTGCGCAAATGTTGCAAGAGCAATTTGCCTGGTTTCCAACAATCGTACATGATCACGGAGATTTTGTATCACTCGAATATGCCGTGCTGAAAAGTACAATACAATAAAAAATCTTAAAACTCTAATTTTAACAAATACAAAAAATTATTAGTAAGTTATATCATACTTTATTTACACCATTGTATTATAATGAGAAAGTACTAACGTTAGAAAAGATCCTTCAGCTATCATATTTTAGATAAATCTCCACAATATTCTCGTAAATAGAACATTTTAAAGATAATTTTACATTATTTACCGCCAAAACTCACCAACAGTCCGAAAAACGATGTAATTTGACAAAAAAGCAACAATATAGGAGAGCACTGTGAATCCAATATAGATGAAATATAACCACTTAGCGTGCTCATCATCCACAATCATAATCAACTGCAAAAACATTAATAGTTAAAAATGTTTAGAATTTAAATTTCATTTGATTCCCTCCATTCTGATATTCAGAATACCTGATTTTTTCTATATTCAAAAAAAGTCAGAGAAGAAAACTGAGAAGAACAGAATTACAGGACAAAATCCTGAAATAGTACAGAAGATACACATTCAAACACTATATAAGGATATTAACTGTCATTTCTCAGCATGTAAGTTCAAATATAAGATTTTTCTCCATGCCATTATCGGGTCTTTCCTCAAAGATCACCTCAATCACTCAAAACAAAATTGTTATTTAAGGTAATGGTCTCGGATATGGGATTTTTTTGTGCCCTATTATTGATGAAATCCAGTACAACGGCACCCATCCGGGAGCATCCTTCCTTAGTTCTTCTCTCTATAGAAATTTTTTTAAAATGGTCTTTTCCTATGTTAAATAAAAGGGAAAAAAATTACAAATTTAGCCCTGGAATGAAATCCATTTTAGTGCGTTTTTAAGCTGAACTGAAAAAGAACAACATCCAAAACACCGAGTTTCAAGGAAAATTATTAAAAGGCATGAGATTTTAACTCGAAAAAGGATGCCTAGTTCACGGTGCACCGGAAACTTCCACGCGCCAACTCTCACAGAGAACAAATTAAGAGATCATTTTCAGGGAAATCGATAAAACTAGCAGTTCGATTAGATCAATTAGGACGGTCAGAAGTTTTTTTCTTCTGTGATCTACAGCACAAATTTCTCCCTCTTTCAAACTAAAACAAAAAGTTTATAAACCCTATTTTTCACACGAACAAACGCAAATATTCAATTTAATAGCAAAACAAAAGGAATAATAATTTTCACAAAACTTATATTCAAAATAAGCTCACCAGTAAAACTCCAATTGGGATGATATCGAATAATAAACAGACAGCAAGTGAGCGACGACCAGAAAAAAGCTGAAATTCTCACAATTATTTGTATGGAATTAAAGAAAAAAAATCAAAACAACTGGTTCATAGTTAAAATGAGATTTTTGAGCACAAACATAAATATAGGGTCATCCCAAAAGTAATCCGGTAGTCTAAAAATGCACGATAAATTTGCTACTTATGTTTAGACAACGTTCATAACGAAATTCTATTCGTTGCCTCTCAAATTATAATTTGTGCAGTTTAGAAAAATAACATTATTTATGGGGTGACCAAATTATTTTCATTGTGAAATCACCATTTTCTATAAATGAAAATAAAATTTAACTCATAGGGAAGAAAACCACGTACCCAACTATACAGATGAGATTTTGTTAAAGCAAAAACTCGGCTTAGAGAAATCGGGACAAGTGCGCATACCATCACACTGAACGATCCATAAAAGGTGAGTGTCGAATATTTCATTAGCCTGGAATAGGTTTATCGGTAAACTGCTAATTATCCTCATGAAAACTATGTTTTTTAATGTATTTACAAATTTGTTCAAGTTAATAACACTTTAATTAGTGCAAGGTAACACGAAGTTAACAGTTTCGGTTAGAATTGTAAAGCCAGTTTTTTCATTTGGGTTTTGTGGCTAATTACTATGCAAAATTTTCTTTCCTTTCCAACTTTTGTTCGGAAACATGTGAAAGTCACCAGGCACGAGCCACAAAACACTGCTCTTCCTCATTTCATACGATATGATCCAGAATCAAATCATTTTCTTCCATTCGGATTATTCTTCCTTTTTCTCGCATTTATCAGCAATTTTCGCGTGTTCATTCTAATCAAAGGCATCACCCGACGAATCTGGGGTGCTAAGGGCTTCAGCCAGGTAATGCCTGTAGGGAGTCGTAGATTGCGGGGAGGAGAGTGATTCCGTTCATCTCTCCCTGTTTCAATGTAAATGGAAGACTCCGGAGCGCTGTTTCTTACGACAGCTTCTGTTGCAACGCGCAACCATTGCGCCCCTCCCCAGTCTGCGATTCTTCCGAATGGTTTTAAACGAATCGCAGGCAGGGGCGGGGTGCAATGGTTACGCAATGCGACAGTCAATCTACAATTCCGTATAAGCATCACCCGGCTGAAACCCGTACCACCCCAGATTCGTAGGGTAATGCTTTTAATGACAGTCTTTACTGCTGCACTGTATACCCAAGGTGTTCTATTGATGTGTTATCTAAACTTCCTCAATAGTTGTGTGGAAGTATAATACATAGTAAAAACAGAGCAAAACGATGCGCACGGAATTCTAAAGAGGAAGAGATTATAATTTTGGGTTATGATCTCGATCTCGATCGATTTTGGGTTACGGTGGCGTCGAATGTTTTCAACCGAGTGGACGTAACGCGTCGTGGGTTCGGCTAGGGCAGAGAGAAGAGAGTATGCGTCTCAAGGAGAGAAAGGACATGAGCTGCGGCAGAGACGTACTGCTAAGCCGGTTGAACATCTGTGGCGGCGACTACTATATGGGGGACATTCACAGATTACATGTGTAGTAGCTTCATTCGTGCCTCTAAAATTCACCATGGATAAAAATCAGGGATTCGTCAAAAGTGGATCTCGTTGATGTCCTTAGAATTATATAATTGCCGTATCTCTTTCTCGCTGTTCCCTTTCCGGAGTAAAATTCTGAGAGCATTTTTGTATTAGATGTATTAGAAAATATAGAAAATCGTACAGAAATCTGCGAAAAAATTCCAGTGAATTTTGGTGCTAAAGATTAATACCAAAAGTTAAGGATTCGATAAAAGCGTTTCGAACAAGACTATGTGGATTTTAATCCGGGAAATGATTTAAGAATGTAAAGTTAATACCAAGGCGAGAAAAGTTCCTTGTTATCCTCCACATTAACGCATCCCATAAAAACGAAGAAAATTCCACATACAATATCCACAACAGCAAGGTTGGCAACGAAGTTTCTGCAAAAAAAAAGGCGATGAATAAAGTTTGGATTTGATAAGATACAACGAAAAGGTAAATAACCCAAAATCTCCAGTAACGTGACAGAATGATAGTACAAGTACAAGAATATTTGTTAGAATACCCATCAACGCCAAGATGATCACAGATGTCCCGACAATGGTCATGAAAAACTCGTTCTAAAAAGAAATATATTCAGAACTGATAGAAAGAAAAACGAGAAAGCTGTCTTAAAAATTATTTAAGGACTAAGTTCCTTTCTAAGGATTATTTATTAACTTATTATCAATAATTATAAAAGCATTGTATGAAATAGAAGTCTCTAGGGATAACTGCTTTTCGTCGAACCAACCTCTTCATGTGCGTCTTCGATTTCCTGAGGCAAAATAAAATCAGAATAATTTGTCGAACTATCCGATAAGCTAATGTAGTTCCATTTCAATGATGCTGAAAAGCCATTCATTTCTGGAAAGAGAGAACATTGTACTTCAAAAATCGGTATCCATTCACAGCAAGAAACGAAGAAGAACTAAAAATGAGAATGAGAAGGAGATGGGAAAACACACAAATCAACATGGTTAGCCTGTTTTATACAGAAGAACAAAAATTAAAATAAATTAACCAAACGAACAACATGAGGGAGTTTCACGGAGTATGTATTTTTCTAGAAATTACAGGACAGTAACTACATGTCCAGAAGCTGCTGGATGAAAAGAACCATATGCGATTCAGTTTTCAAATGAATTCTTATCGAGAAAAATACGATGGCATCAAAGAGTATCATTCAGGACGCATTTCTATTCTACAGTGCAATCATTAGGTAGAAAAAACAAAAAAAAAAATTAATTATTTTCGGGTATTTTTAGATGAACTGGAGGATGAAAAGTACATAGATTCAAAAATTGTGTAAAAAAAATATGACAGAACATAAAAGTGCATGAGTGCCGTAGAAGGGAAGAAGTGACAGTTTTTGACAACTTTTTTTTCCAACATAACTTTTTTGATATCTTGGATAATAGCGGAGATAGAAGTGGAATTACGAAGAATCACTTTAAAACTGGAAGAAAATCAATCATTATTTTGTATTTGAATTTGGAGCACAGTAGAAAACTGTTTATATTAATGTTTTTTTAAATCCTAATAACGCATTCGCGACGTATTTTTTCTAAAAAGTTAGTACACGCAATAAAGACACAAAAAAAAAAGAAAGGATACACGCTAACTCGAGAAGATCATCCTCTTCCCTTATATTTCTTCCGTATGAAAATTCTTCTTCTAAATGAATATTCTTCTTCTATATGAATATTACTTCTGTATCCCGCACTTTCTCTTGACGAATGTAATGTTTCCAACAAAAAATCTACGTACTTGTCGCTGGATTAGATACTCCTATTCGGATATGCTTTAAGAATAATACTTAGTTGAGAATAATGCCATATCCGACACCATATTTATGGAGGACTACAGTAATAAAATACATGGAATATTCTTCATATGATAAAAACATATGAAGGTGAGTTCATTGCAAGGATATCACACACACACACACTTGAGAAAACATTTTCTGCTAAACTCTTCAAGATTCACGAATTCGTTCTTGGATAAAAAAAAATTTAAACAAACTGGATGCAAACCTTGACTCTGATTCAAAACTTGCTATCCGATTCGAACAACTTACTTTTTTTTGGAAAAAAAAAAAACATTAAAGGTGACTTACTGCCGATTCCACAAAAATCCAACGAATGGCTCGTTTTCGACTTTAATTTTGTCAGCTTATACAAGCTTCCGGGGAAAAAATAATAGTATAATGCCACAATTGGATTATTTAAATGCAAATGCCCCATTAAGCAATAAAAGAGCGGAATATTTTTACAGAGCAATAGAAGACACATTATCACTCGCTTAAATGCCAAGTGATTAACCTGTGCGCTAAAAGAAAGAAAAGCTAAGAGAAACTTTGGGTACCTTTGGGTTATTGAGTACTACTCTAATTCTCTTCTAGTTTGAGATATCCCTAGGATCTGGAAGAAAAATGTATTGGCAGCACATGCTATTTTAGCTTTATTAAGAAAAACTCTGATCAATAAATCAATCTGATCCCCTTATAAAGTAAAGTATAACTAAGATAGAGAAGGTTGCCCGCCAGAAAGTTTTTTGGAAAAGCGAAAAAGTGAGAAAATAGAGGAGTCCTCCTAAGTTTATTTGAACAGCCAGGATCCAGACATTTTAGTCTGAAATATGAAAAAATATGTAGTTAGTACGTTTATGCTAGGTAAATTTCATAAATGGAAGACGTATGGATTCCATGAACAAACTGATTAATCCTTATTTATAACAAGAGACAAGAAGGTTTTCAAAAAGAATTCCAAACTATCCCATAGATAGAGGGAACGAGAGGTGAAGCAAATTCTCCTCGATAACTTCCATTTCAGGAAACATCCAGCGAGAAAATCATAGTTAAATGCATTTCGTTTTTTTTTTTCGTTAATAGCGTCACTCCACGAATCTGACGAGATATGGATTACTCAAAAACTAGACGGGATCGTAAATTGCAAAAACGGGTGAGATCCCGCCCATTTTCTTCCTAAACGCCGTAAAAAACGGCCCGGAGGATGCGGTTTCGGGAGCTATTTTCCACAACGAGTTCGATTGGAGCGTGCCAGCCATGTGGGCACGGCGCATCTTCCGGACCGTTTTTTACGCTAATTAGCAAGAAATGGACAGAATCACCCACCTCTCCATAATCTACGATCCCGTACACGAATACTCCACCTGAATTCTGGACTACCTCAGATTTGTGAGGTGATGCCTTTAAAGAGAAAGGAAATTTTAAAGGATTGAGAAGTTTGAATTTGCACACGTGAAAAACACTTGCAAGAACAAATAGTACAAAATGCAGGCTACATATGTAGAAGGCGAGTCAGAATGTTTTACATAAGTATTAATGTGGGAAATTTTAAAGGATTGAGAAGTTTGAATTGTACATGTGAAAAGCACGTGTAAGAACAAATAATGCGAATGCTGAGAAAATACTGGATTCCCAAGGAAAATAGTAGCAGCCACGATAAATGACGATAATATTTCCATGATAATCAAAATGCAAATATAGAGGAGCCTTTAAGAATAGCATCACTTTTTTTCTGCTTTATGTTTGCAATCTATCTTCACAAGGATGCACATAAACCATGGTAATCAACTTCTTCCCGTATGCATATAAATCTTTAGAGGCAGTTTTGTCCTGCAAGGGGCTCGCCTTTCAAGGATTTTTCCATATATCATCTCTCAAACCTAATGAAATTAAAAGTGGCTGCAGTGCCATATTTAGTCGATAGAAAAATGTGCTAAGACTGAAAAAATTTCCCAACTTCGTCAGTTTTTCCCTTTGGTTTCTTTTTTTCAAATAGTAAGGTAATTTCATGTAGCGAAAGGTTATCGAGACGCAAAAAGATTAGTAGGATTAGATTGAGAGGATTAGAAACGAAATTTTTTCATTCCTAACCAATTTGCAAATGCAAACACATGACCTTCCTTCTGATGGAAAGAACGAAAAACAGTTTTTGTATTGTCATACGCTACAGTGTATCCGTTCGGTATAATCAGTCACCATAAATACTCATTCAAAAATCCGACTAACATTATCCAGTTCTGATTTTACAAAACAAACAGGCTGTAACGCGTGAAAATTCAAAAGCCATTTTTTTCCTACGTCGATTCAAAGGTCGAATGATTGCTTGCAGCAACATTTTCTCCTGAACAACTTCTTGATCGATGGTTAAATTGATTCAGACTTTTTTACGCTTTCATGAAAAACCATCAATTGCACGAAACTGATTGAAAATTTGAAAAATTTTCAGGAAAAGCCAGCGTACTTTGGGAAGCATACCTCGTGTAATTATCGATTACAATCTCGAATATGTAGTCGGAGTAGAATTGTGAGAGGAAAGTTCGTTCTAACATTTCTTCGAAATCTTCGAAATCATTGAGAAATTATGAGGTAGGAAGGAACTAAAATTGCACGGGAATCATTTCGTGAAAGCAACTGAGCTCATTTGAATTTCGCCGTTGAAACTCATGCTTAAATTTTGGCATGAGATCGATGGGAGTTTCAAGGAAGGAAACGAAGCCCAGTACGTGAATGGAAAAGTGAGTGGAATTCCTTTTCCTTTTTTTTCGGAGCGTGCCAAAACAATTCCAAAAATTTTCTTACAAGTCAGAGAAACACAACGGGTAAAGTTTTCTCGAATGCACTTCAACAAAGAATAGCAACGCAACAGCACAACATTAAGGAAGAGCGGAAGCATAACGAATTGTCCTGGATTAGAAATGAACGATCCCAGCCATGAAATAATGATTTGCGGAGAAAGTTCTGTTTATCTATAACCGGGGGATTAAATTGGTGGAGAAACTGCGGTAGGATTTGCAGATGAAAAAAGAAACTCCTCTCAAGCTGTATCATTTTTCTTTTTCTTTTTCTAGAATTCAAAAATTGTCAAACTCTGGAAACAACAAAATCCAGTACTTTTCAGCTTTTCAAAAATTCCCATTTTATAAGCATTTATTTAAATGCGCAGAGAAAATTTGGAGAAGGATTGATGACTGACCACATTCATAGAGATCTGTCGTTTTTAAATTAATTCTTGCGGTAGAGGAAGACTGGAAGATAAATGGGATAACAATCAAAAACATCATTTTTTTTGTTAATTTCACTGCAAATATTTTAATTTGGAAACCTTGATTTTTTTTAGTAAGCCTAGATTTTTTGCTATGGCTATTTCCAAATCGCAGACCAGTTACAGTAGTATTACAGTATACATATCCTTTTTATCCTCATTACTACCCGTTGGGTTTCTGAACAAAGGCTGGGAAAAAACTTCACAAAGTTATATTACAATATAATAGTTTTGTAGTTTATATACTTATAATTTAAAAGATATGAACAATATAATAGGGGAAATAGTTTAAATATGTAGAAGGTGTGTCGAAGTAAATGATATGCGGTAAAATGGCAGGTTCAAACAGAAATGGAAGAATAATGAGAAAATCGAATTAAAATAATATTTACTGCTTTTATAAGAAGCAAATTATCGACCACAACTCTAAGTTTCCTCCTTCAGCCTTTCTTTCATAAAGGTCTTCAAGCAAACGAGGAATTCATCCACAGAGTTATGCAGTTAGGGCACATCCAGCTCTTTCCAGGCTTTCTGGAGCGAATCCTTCATTTTCGATTTTAATCTAGGAAAAGATGGGCCGCACCGCTTATAGAAGGTAAAATCTTGGCAGTTCTGTTGACATCCAATCCTGGACGAGGCGACACATTCCTGAGCTAGAGCTTCGTTTTGTTGCATTCTTTTTTGATGATTCAACGTATTGGTGGCTCAGAAACTTCCATTTCATGGAAGATTTGGTGGATAGAAAGTTACCAGTTTTTGCGGATTCTCTCGCGAACTTTCTTGATAGCAGTTGAGGTGGCCATGGATCGTTGTCTTCCTCATCCACAACGGTCGTCCTCATTTTGGATGTTTTTGCACCGTTTAATGGTTCTATATAGAAGCAGTCATGTCACCCCCAAATGTTGCTGAATAGAGCGTGCCGTGCCTATGAAGTTCAATGATGGGACGAAACCGGATAACTAGGGGAACTAGATTGTAACCCATAACAAATAACAAGAAAAACAGACAAAATACGGTACATGAACCCACCAGGTCCCAACCTCGACTAATCTTACCCCGCATTACGTATCAGTAATTTTGATGTACCCTGTGGATAAAAGTAAGCAAGAGGAAGCACATATTTTGTCGATGCCGAATATATTTAACCGAATGAGCGCAATACGCTATCGATGGGGGCAGGTTGAGAATGGAAGAGAGAACGTTGTTGCAGACGCGTCGCGTCAGCACGGCTGAACACAGTCAATGCAACTTTGTGAAATATAATTTCTACGGTATCTAATACACTATTTAATTAATGCAAACATTCCGATGTCACCATGACGCTAATGTTACAAACTATGTTCGTCTGAGAAAATTCTCTAACAAAGTTCGTTTCCTCTGGGATCGAGTCAAAGTGCTGAATCATAGTACCTCTAATCAACTGCCATTTTATGTCTTTTTTTCATATTTAACGGTCATATGAATCGTTTGAGGTTAACGAGCGGAGTGATTAACGCTAAACACACTATTCTCTCATTCTTTAACAGTCATAGAAGTTCCTAGAATGCAGCGTGGTTAAAACGGCGTGAACTTGCACATGTTTCTGAAAAGCTCTTCACGCATGAATAGTTCTGAATTCGTCATCTTTTAGCTTTTTCTGAGGTGTGAACCTGGAAACTCAAAGTATCGTATAAAAATTTTCTTTTTCCACTACTAAATCAACTAATAAGTATGGCAAATTATTGCTGATTACAGCTATTTCTTAAAGTGCAAAATGTTTAAGACTAATTTTTTCTTTGAAAATTTATTTGAGCTTACGTGCACTAACAACAGTAAGTTTGTAAATGTCCACATAGTTCACTAGAATTAGTGAACCACAGGAAATACAAATAAATAGCGTAATTAAAAGAGACGTTTTACCCTCCCTTTCAATAATTTTTCCGTTGACTCCTGGTTTTTACAAAGTATTCTTCGGCTATGCATGAATTTCTAACAATCTGTCGCATTGATTATGATTTCCCTTCTATATGCATTCAATAGAAAAATGCTAATGTGAAACACTTGAGTCCCTTCGTTTAAAAGAGAATAAAACTTCTCTGGAACAAAATCCACCATTTCAGGGAAGAATTTCAAATATTCTATGATAGAAGTCAAAAGATGCAAGAGTAGAAGTCAGGAAGATCACTTGAAGATATGAAATCCAGAATGGAATAGTTGGGAGAAATTTTGGTGCAGAGGCAACCCGCATTCAATATAACTTACTCAAATAGATAGATCCGACTTGTTGGATACAGAGGCGTGGTTTGGATGCGTTACTTCCCAATAAAAAGCCAGCCCATTAATCAAAACTTCATGATGTAATAGTGCTTATATCCAACTGATTCAGAAATGGATCTGATTATCCGGGAAAGAATTAAATCCCAAAACGAAGTACCATTACAACGAATTCTATCAAAATCATATTGGACTGCACGGAAAGGAAACGGATGGTTGCAATTTTCATCGTATTTGTCCTCCTATGTAGGGGCAGCTATCTATTGGACCCGGGGCTGATCTCCCCGTTATCATCAGTGGCACCGTGAGTGACATTAAATTCAATAATAATTCAAAATAGACACATTCTCATAAAAGTCTTGACATAATATTCAGGATTTTTGTCAATTAATTTCAAGGAATGTGACGGAGAAAAAAGCAAAACTGTCTGTTTGTAGATATTAACGAAGTATTTATTCGTAGATCCCCAAATCCTGATTCGACATTAGTATTCAGGATTTTTGTCAACTGCTTTGATTCGACATTAATTGCTTGCTGATCAGAGGCTCTAAAAGGAGAAAAAAGAAGATTACGAAGGAAATTCTCAGCGGATGCAATCTGCCAGGAGTACTTAAAAAAAAAAGCTATCGATCAAAATCCTTGAAACGACATTATAGCTCTTTTACGAAACGTCACAACGAAAATGTTAATGTTTCAATGAAAGAAAAAGCACACACATCAATAAAGCTGTCACGTTGGAGAGAAGAAAAACAACGAAAACGAGTTAATGATGGATCCAATACTGTAGTTTTCATTGTCATAGGAAACAAAACCTTCTCGTGTGTCTCTCAAACATGTTGAGAGGAGAAAAAAAGAAAAAAATGTTGAAAACTTAAAGAAATCAACTTAAAACAAAATTTTGATGTTATAATAAGTTTAATAAAAATTAACATATGCATATAGTCGGGTCAAAACGACATGAAGCGCGGACATTTGCGCAAGCGGCTGCGCTCGAAGTGGAGCGGTGGAGCGTAGCGGTTGGGATCGTGCAAGAATCCCCGCTACCGCCACCCACCTCTGCAGTTCGCCATGGTTCCACCTCGATTCCAACTGCTGTCTCCACCACGCTTCCGAGCGCTACCGAATACGCAACGGTCCGTGCTTCATATCATTTTGACCCAACTATAATTACGTTTCAGTGATTCAGAGGTATGCTGGTTGACTTTTGAGTCCCATGAAAATTATCGAAGTTGTTGTTCAGATTTTCAAATAACATTACACTCTAGCATTTAATAGAATGCTATTAGTTGATAAAATTAGAATTTCCAATCTCATTACTCCCGAAAAATTATACCTGATCAGCATTTTATTAAACTCAGGATGAACCTGTTTCAGAGGATTTTTTTAACTTTTCGGGATTGTTGTAGGATCGGTAGAAACAATTCTATAGATGATCATTCCGAAATCTAGGATTTGAATAAGATATTTTAATTTAAGGATGAGATATTTTGCTATGTAAGTATCTCAGTGTGAATTGCGAAATAAATTACAAACTAATCGTTTCTTTTTAGCCAAGCATCAAATTAGCGGTTTAATCGGGACCCCAAGCCAAATGTAAGTGACTGCAGGTAGAAGTGATTTAAAGGCATCGCTCCACGAATCTGAGGTGGTACGGATTTCAGGTGGAGCATTCTTATAAGGGATAGCAGATTATGGAGAGGAGAGTAATTCCGTCCATTTCTTCCTAATTGCCGTAAAAAACGGTCCGGAAGATTCGGCGCCGCGCAAGGTTGGCGCGCTCCAGTCGAACTCCTCGTGGAAAATAGTGCGCCAGAACGCCCGAAGCCGTATCTTCCGAGCTGTTTTTTACGGCAATTAGGAAGAAATGGACGGAACCACCCTTCTCTCCATAATCTACTATCCCGTATACGAATACTTTACCTGAAATCCGTGCCACCTCAGATTCGTGGAGTGATGCATTAAACGAGAGATGAATCATTAGTTGTCACTGGGCTTATCCTTGGTAGCGCAGCTGGTTAAACATTCGTGGGGCGGACTATAAATATGAATGCGTATGTGAAAAATCCAGCGAGTGCATATGTCACAGCAAATGAGCGCCTAGGAACCAAAAATGTAAACCTAATGAAAAATGCAAACATGTTCCACAGTATATTGATGTACGAAATAAATGTGTCCATGGAAATTTATTGGATAAGAGAGCGAAAGGATAATTGTGTAAAATCCGAACGTTTCTGTTTTGATTAAATGAACACTACCCGTGTATTAGTATTCTGACGAATTATCAACCAGGTTATAGGAGTTTTTTTCTCTGTTATGTTTCGTCAACATGCATATCCTATCTAATTCGTGAATAATTTCATAAAACTCACACTCTTGTTCGAGAATTAACATACGATATGTACTGCATAAGCACTTAGATTACAGTATCCAGCATATTACATTAGATGTTCTTTACTGAAAAGGAACGAATTAAAAAGAAGTGTAATAGAATTGTCCGCTATTGATGTAGTTGGAGACATAAACGATCGCTATAAAATTGAATCCTACCAATACCGTATCCGTAGATTTAATTTTTTCTGTGCAAAATAGAAAAAAAAATATAGTACTTTTCTATAAATTAAGATGTACCTGAGAGCAAGAAAAAAATTAAGGAAAGGACAGATTGAATTCTCTGATTGTGTTTATATATTATTCAGCCAAAGAATGGGGGAAGAAACTATTCATTGCATCACGTGGGAAGTTTGTCACATGATGATTCAACTTGAACGATTTCTTCACTTTTTATTTTTATTTTAGAAGGTTTATAATTTTTAGAATTTGGTAGCAACCGAAAAAACCACTACCTCTGAATACGTTTGGACGGGTTCCATATTGCGATAGTTTAATGCCGCAATTTTTTCAGTTAAAAAAATATTATTGTTCTCAACCGCAAATAATAACACACAAAGTTCCGGATTCTGCATCCAACAAGTTATAATTCTTGCAAATACTCTTTCGGGATGACTTTTGCTACTAGGATTATAGTATGAACCTTGACTAGCGTAATAATATAATGAATTGCTGCATACATCTTCTTTCCTACTTGTTCTACCAATCATCTATTTCTCTTCCCGTACAAAAGTCGTATAGTGAGTTAACATTGAGGGAAAGAACATTGAAGAATTGCACTTAAAATGAAACTTTTTTGGAAATATCTGAGAATGAATGATTAAACATATGGTTTACAACGATAGCAAACATTTTGGTCGCACATACCAAGCACATAACTATTAAGTTATCCGGGGAAAAAAAACCTAGAAAATAAAGGATGCAGAGTAGTTGAGAACTATGATGAAAACATTAAAATAAAAGGAAGGAAGAGGAATTGAGAATAAATAAAATAGAACTTTTCCAGAACCTTGAAACATGTAATATCTCTACAAAATATAAAGCGTTCTAAATCTTATTATGCGAGACACGTGTTTTTTATCTTTTACATATGCTCACACACTCGTCAGAAACTCCAACGAACAGACTGCGAATTGAGTTTCCTGTCCTCTTAAGCCTCTATTTGAACATCTGCTTAACATGTTCACCCCGATGTTATTCTGGATGTTCTAATGAGTTTTAAATTTTGTAATTTGCATTCTGTATGTATATCATCACAGGGTGAAAACTCCATTACAAATTTTCTTCGCATTTTGCAGTCATCCAATGCCCCTTTCTGGTTCTTTTTTTTCTCTTTTGAAAGTATCCTAATTATTTTCTCTTTCAAAAGTCTGAAAAAAAAATCAGAAACAATTTTTGCCTTCTTTTAAATCCAATGGTAAACAAACCTTAGCCTAACAACTATCAGTTTTTAGGTGCATACGCTTTTTTTTATTTTTGAAATTTTTTTTTTCATTCCTTGCTCTTTCTTCTTCTTTGCTGGTTGTTTCTTCTCGGCATCAGTAGTAATCTGATACAATTCTATGAAAACAAAGTTTCACTTGCTAATTCGATGAATGAAGTAAATAATAGCCTGAAAATTCAACGTTTTCAAAACTCCATAAATTTCCTTCTAACGTCAAATTTTATTTCACCGCAACCTGAGTCCTTTTCCAGAAGAATCAACAATCTAACAAAGAGATGGACGGAGACTACTGACTATTTCGTCCCCTGTACTGTTGGTTGGAAAATCCTTGTTGTTGAATGAAAAAAATAATACACTATCAGAAAAGTACGGAGGAAACTTATGATACAACCTAATATAATTGCATGAAATGATAAATATAGTCTTAAAAAAATCGGAGCTACAAGGAGAGGGAATGAAAGGCAATGTAAAATTATTGCTCTCAACGAGAAATAATCATCGCAGTGGGTGTGGACGTCTTTTCATCGCCCATTACCGCAGAATCTAACGAGTAAATAGCCTAACATGAGTCTTTTTTCCGGATAAATAAAATCGAGAGCATAGAATTCCAGGCGACAGCTGCACTTCTGGAATGTGTCAACTTCGATTTGTTGAAAACCTGGAGCTATTCTTTTTACAATATAATCCATAGATGTTTATTAGTGTGGAAAGTATAAAGCAATATGTAAAAACTTCTAAAAACGATCCTATAACAAATTGTTCTAGTTCTTATACTTTTTCTTACTTCCAAACGCGGAAGTTGGTAAGGATTCTTTCTGGAATATTTATGCATGTACTAGTTCAACTTCGATCCTAGCAGCAAAAAAGGGATACTATTCAACTTTTTAGAACATCTCATGAATAATGTTTTTAACGGCACTGGAAGAGTATTTTTCGTCACGGACAACCGACGCTTTGATGGAAGACATTGAAAGTTTGCCAAAAAAGTGAAATTTTCAACGAACATTCTAGAAAATAAGCAGAAGTAAAAGCATTAAATTTTTGAAATGCCTTGTTTTTCCTAATTTTGAAAAAAAAGAGTATAGAATGTTGAATCATTCTTGTATTGACCCACTACTTCACTAATAGCTGGAAGGCTGATTTATATTAGCCTTTTTAGGAGTCAAATGTTGACTTTTAGTTTTTACGAAGTATCCACTTAAATGAGCTACCAAAAAAAAAGAATTGGCTGAGTAATCGTAAAATATCAACAACGTTAGATTCGCATGAAACAAACAGATTACGAATGATATGAAGGGAATGCTAGATATTAAATTGCATAGGGCTTCAATCCATGTGCTACAAGGATTCGTCTGTCTGTTGTCAAGAAGAAAAACGCTACTATGACAAAGCATGTCGATGTCGATGGGCTTTTATGGTCTTAAAGAGATTAAAAAACAGAGAAAAAGTGGCAATGCCAAATTTTATCCTAAGCGATGAAAATACCAAAATAAAGAGGAATTGCTAGTGGATAGGTGAATTTTTGAAAAAAAAAATGAAACGTAAAATGTGTAATATGCATTATTGCGAATGTAGAAAGTTGAACAAAATTCTTAGAATTATCGGGAAGATTTCAAAGTTTAATAGTATCTAATTAAACGGCTTTTTTACAGAAGGAAGTTTCAAGTTGTATATTGGGTGTAAATATTAGTCACTGTTGTTTTTTTAACTTCCATTCTCGTACGAAAATAAAAGAACAAATTAAATAGTTAGAGATTCAATAAATATTTGTTTTCACTCTAAGGTTAGCAAAGTTTTGACTGAAAGTTAATCTGATTGAAACAAAGTTTTGAAGCAATCTTCATCAAAACCGAGAAGTCTTTAAAATGAGGAATAGGACAAGAGGACATGTTTTATTTGAAAATAAAACACTGCATTTCATACAGCTGTAGAGTCGCCTCCAAGCCCAGCGCAGACCTCTTCAACAACCTTAAGCATGAACTGAATTTTAAACAAAATGTCGGAAGTAATTTGTTTTTGTTCTCGAGCCACTTCCTTTCTCAAGTACGAGACTTAAAAAGTCCGTGTTCCGAAAAGAAAAGCCAAAGAGCTAATATAAATGAAAAAGAGATCATTTGAATGTGAGAGAAGATAATATCATGAAGAAATAGAAAAACTGAAATAAAATCTCATGAAATCCTATTCCCATGTCCTTATATTTCTATCCGATCCTATATTCTCAAATGACACGTAAACGCAAAATTCCAAATTCGTTTCAGAATCAATCCGGAATCAAGCGCATCTC
Source organism: Necator americanus (assembly GCF_031761385.1). Classification (NCBI taxonomy): domain Eukaryota; kingdom Metazoa; phylum Nematoda; class Chromadorea; order Rhabditida; family Ancylostomatidae; genus Necator; species Necator americanus. The sequence goes on from NC_087376.1 coordinate 6,765,639, forward strand.
TGGATAATGATGGGAGTATTTGTAGAAAAAAGACTTATCTAAGAAGTCATTTAAATAAGTACTTACTCTCTAAAGTTCGGCGAGAACAAGTTTTTTGTCGAACGATTGACGACAGGTTAACAGCAAACATACTTTAAAGCACAAATAGTAAAATTTGATCAGAAAGCAGAAAACACGCATGTATTTATTCTCGCTAAATGCGTCTGACATTATTACATAACTTATTAGGTTATAGAACAAAATTACATGTTCCTATAAATGTTGTGCAACCTTAATTTTGTTCACACTTTAGTTCCCTATGATTAAGGATTACGTACATAGATTTCTATAAAAAAATATATGTGATTGATACAGATTTAGGATGCAAGTAATAAATGTGACAGGTAAAAATTATAAATAGTCCTCAGAAAATATAGGGAAGAGGAAAATATCTTTCGTCGACAAAAGATGGGAAGTTGTTTGATTAGAACTTTGATTCCTTGTAAGAATAGGTCAAAGGAACTGTATTAATTCTCCCAACAAACAAAAACGAAAAAAAAAGAACATAAAACGATTACCTTCACTATTTACCATGACGAGGAACTTAACGGTTTCTTACCACATTTCTCTCTTATTTCACTTTTTTTTTCCGTTAACAAAGATATCAAAAATATCTGCAACTTTCTTGATATATTTCTTCATGGCCCAAAATTTTTTTTCATGTCTGCTATCGCTTCCTAATCCCAACGACTTTTTTCTAAGCCCTTCCTAGCACTTTCTTTCATAAATAATTCAACAAAGTGCTTATACACACTAGCAGCTGTGTACTTAGTTTCATAATAGTCGGTATATAAAAATTGAGCAGTCTTTTGCCTTATTTTTACCAACGTTCTCGTATACAGTCCAGAAAATCCACGATAATAATATAATGAAACAATAATAATAACAATAATTATACTAAACTAGTATAGATGAAACACGCTAAAAGCTAGAGACTGGTGTAGATGCCAGACGGTTACCACTAATTCCGTAGATTTCTTACGTGGATCAATGTTCCACGTAAGAAATCCACAAAAGTACTGGATCAACTATTCTAGCATGGTATACATTTACGTATTATTTAAGGATAATAACGAGAATTCACAATACAAATACTTGAAAGAGCTTGACTGGATGGACTAGGAATTATATTACTTATTCATTATTTATTTATAAGATATTTATATTGTCTTCATTTACGCAAAATATGTGATTGAGGGAGAAAAGGAGTGGATTTTAACAATCTCTGAAACATTTCAATTATTCAATGACTAGTGTTGAAACGGCTAGTGAACACCGAGTTCTTAGGACAAAACTTCTTAGGACTCTTAAGATAAAGGAATTTATGTTAACTGCTACAAAGATATCCAGAGAAAGAGGATATAGAAAGAAAATAAAACAAACATATATATATATATATATATATCGTTCTAAAACTAAAAACTAATACCTGTAGATCTCTGCGATAACTTTCTCCTTGTTATTCACAATGTATATGTTATGCACGCAAAAATATACCCTCCTCTAACCTCGCACCTAACTGATAAAGCTAATTTGACAGAAATCTTAATGCAAAATATTACTCAGATATTCTAAACCTTTCTCCTAACCATTCTATACGTTTAAAGTCTCCTCTATCCGCAGCAAACAAAAAACGATATTATGTAAATGAGGATAAAGATAGTGCACATCCTCGAAAAAGTTTTTGATTTTATTGTGTCCAATAATAGCGAGTGACCTAGGACAATGAATGAATGCTGCTGGATTAGCGAGTAGATTACGCGGGTAGCAACTTTTTAATCCGAGCAGAAAAGCCAAGAATGGAGATCAAAAACTAAGAGTGAAGCACGAGATCACCGCCCAATCGATAGGTCGATGAGGATTTGAACATAAGTTGCAGCATTCACGTTTCATCATTGATTCCACATGGCAGATCAAAATTTTCCGATAGATCACACACTTACTCGTATGAAGTAAAAAGATAGCGCAAAACTATTTTTATCAAGACATTGCAGTAGAATAAAAAATTCGAAATAGTTGATTTCCGGAATAACACATTTTTCTTTATATGTTCCAGCTTTTGGAGTTTAAATGGACTGGTACACACAAAAATGGTATCCGGGGTTGATCTATGAAGCTCCACGAGTTGCAATCTTAGCGGAACATTTTGAACCCAATTAGCCTCTCTTTCATCTTAACAATTTCCACCATTGAAGCATTACTCATCTATACATACGTCTCTTTTTTAATACGAACCGATAGTAAGCATAAATGATGAACGAACGAACGAATGAACGAATCAATAAATCAATCGGAACAAGAGCTGCAAGAAAAGCTGCCTTTAAAGGCACCACATCACGAAAAGGGCGATACTGGAGTTTTCAGGAAAAAAACTTATTCGGTAGATTATGACTATAAGGAGGGGGGGGGACGCTGAAGTCCCCCTAGTGTTCCCGAAAAAAACGACTTGGTAAACGGTTTCAGTCCCTACGAGAAACATTAGAACCTGCGGTCACATGAACTCGCGCAGCGTCCACCAACGAGCGGTCGCCAATCAATGGGGACTCTTCAGCAAGTAAAACTAGTGAATAGGCTGCTGAAGGGTACGGAGGAAATATAAAGGTGGCGCGTTTTAACGTACCTCGGAAGAACTAGGGTCGTTCCCACACCATTTTTTAAGGATGACTTTAAGGGGAAGTGAGCGTGACCATGCTGATACTCGTAATCTCTGCAGTCGGGACTTTTTACTGTCTCACAGAGACCTCAACATCATTAGTTTTGTGATACGCTGCCTTTACGGCACAGTAGTAAGTTTTATATAAATGTAACTGTAAGAACAATATATCATAATTGCGATTGTAAATATGAACGATAAAAATTCAATTCAGCATTACACTAAAACCGAATTTTTATGTAATGCTGAATTGCTACAATTAAAGCATTAATAAAAGAATTAAAGCATTAATTAAATGACAACTAATAAAGCAGGTCCTCGCCGGGATTCTTCAAACTACGTTATGTCCCGTAAACAGGTGAGACCTAATTGTCATTTGAAGTTGGCTACTGAAGATTATGTTATAATAAACATTAGTAAATATCTAAATATTATTATTACAAAATAATATATTAGTAGACAGCCGAATATTGCAGTCATAACATAGGATTATATTATAGGTAATAGGAGTATACCATAGGAGCATATTATTAATATAATTTTTGTATCACCTACATACATATTATGTGTTTATATAGGGTCCAAACTACAACTCTAACAGACGCGCAGTTTAAACTATTTTAAACTGACTAGGTTTTTCCATAAAAAAAAGTCCTTTACATGCAACTGAAGCAGAAATAGTGTAACCATAGACTCAACTGATATCCTGACATTTTCTGGCAAAACAAAAAGAAGGAGAAGAAAATTTTAAAATTCGCATTACAAGTGGATTTTTGCTGGAGGCTGTCAGGTGGAAGTAGAAGTGTAGTACAGAGGAAAAGGAAAAGTTTCTAGTGTAAAATTAGAAAAATAGTAAGATTATTGTAGATTTATATCAAAAGTTTTAGATATATAGGTAGGTAGTAAGAATGTGATGGGTTTTCTACTTAAATGTCCACAAAGCTCCGACCAACCATCAACAGACGTCTTCGATTTCACCTTCTTTGTCGTATTGTTTGCTAACAGAGGATGGACATGTTAATTTACGATCTTTTAAAACGCTAACATTTTTCGGCGAACACACTGAAAATTAGTAGGAGCCACAGAGAGGAGGAATCGTGTGCACCTAAGAAGTACAAAGAAATTAGGATTGAGAAATTGGTTCCCTCAAATGAGAGTCTGAATGTTTCGTGCAATGAGAAGCTCGAAATGAAGGCATACAAAAGTGTTACGAAGCTCGAAAGATTAGAAATCAAGAAAAATGCCAATTTGCCCCGAAGCCAACAAATTGTAACCTTTAGGTGGTGCATCAAAACAAATAGAATCAAAGAGCATAAATCTGATATTTTGCTGACCACCTGGATACATTCACCTGTCTCCGGACTATCTGAATGAATTCGCCCATTTACACAGCAGGGAGACAGGAGATTAGAAAGACTTGATATTCTCAAATTATCACAAACCTTTCCACGACAAAAGCACATGATTTTACGAAAAACTTTGGAATTACTAGCTGTCTACTGTCAAGAAAAAAAAACTAAGACTAAAATGTTAGAATATTCACAATTTTGATGGGAAACACCTAATATCAGCTCAAAAACGACAAACGCTAATATCGATTCTAGTCGAGCTATAATCTTTGGCACTCTGTCACATCCAGAAATCTCATAATATTCACTCAAATATCAGAAACGTCCCAAGCAAAAACACCAGTATTATATTACTAATATCATCTACTATTACGATTTATCTTCTTCTCATTGAAAAGTAAAACAAAAACAATGCATGAGATCCAATGCGTGGGAGTATAATAGGTCTAAAAACCGGAGAAGTGGGTTCTTCAGCTAATCTTCTTTAGGTGTCGACGACAAAAATAGAATAAAAATCTATGACGTGCATTTTGTAAAATATTAACTAGCCTGAGAAATAATACGCTTCTTCGTGGCGTGTGGAATTACTTGTTCTTTTTCAGTCCATGAAAGAAATTTAATGAAAACCAAAGAAAATAGGATATTAAAAATTCTAAGCTTCCCCCTCACAACACAATAGAACATTAAGAGTGCTCTTTTGTTTCGGTTGAAGATTTTTGTAACAGAGATTTTTAGCCAAAGAACTTTCCGAACCACTTACACAATTTCTACTAGACATCTCATTGGGTGCGTGTAAAGAGGGTCCCGGCAAAATTTCGAGCATGCCCCGGTCATGCTTCGTCAGAGCAATTAGCGATGGTGCGTGTCCTAAAGAGATTCACTTTCATTGGCACCTAAATAGCTGACTCTGCTTACCTACCGCTAACCATACGCTGCATCACCGGCCAGGATATAATTCATTGTCTACTAAATTGTTTTGGAGAATCATACACATCACTGCAATTTTGTGACGTGAGGTGATCTCAATTTTGTAATCGTACCAGAAGCAAGAGAAATCCTCACGTGAAATATGAGATAAGGATGTATCTGATAGCTTCAAGATACGTGCATAAAAAATTTCGTTAGAAAGAATATTCCAGGTTTCAAAAGTAACGGTAATGAGAATTATCGTTATCCTGTAACTCGCAAGCTTTTTTGTAGCCTAATTTATTTCTGGACAGAGGGACCTTCTATATCTCTGACTTCTTGGAACTTACAGGAAGAAAAAGAGCTCAAATTTCGTAAGATTTCTAGACTTTCTGAAGGTGATATAAAGACAAACTCACTCCCTTTCTTTATTAGAACACCATTCAAAATCCCATGTACTTCTATCTAGCACTATTATTCTTTGACTTATTCGGTAATTCTCTTTGACTTTGACTTATTCGGTAATTTCGACAGCTCATACCACTCTCCTTTGCATATTTTCTTGTAACTCCGCAGTTTTCTGCGTCTCTGTGGCTAGAAGAACATCTAAGACGGATGTCTGCGTCTTCCTGAACGACTGGAGCGAGGTATGTTCGCGTATCCGCCGGCATATCCACTGGGCACGCTATGTCTCGGAGGCATTCGCGGAGAATCCGCCGGGACCCTCTTTACCGTCCCCCCATCTCATTTACCTGGTGCACATCTACTTGAAGAATTCAGAGTGAAATTATTGTCACAGGATTTGTTATAAGGTCAGGTGATTGGAAATGTAATCCATTTTTCCAAAAAATTAGTATACTATTTATAAAAAGCGGTATAAGCCCACCTTTAGACGCTAAAAATTTTATCTTTCAGAGGTATTTTTCTATTTCCGTTAATTTTTTTCCAAGTACCTTCACAGCTAGGATATAATCAAGAAAGATGTTTTTTAATATCCGATCAAAATGTTATAATTCCATATAGGGAGCTTTTCGTCTATTTTTTAAAAACACTTTCATCTATACAAGACATGCAATTCTATTATTTTATAATGAAAATCATCAGGTAACAGCTTTTATGACTAAATGAAGCCTATTTATTCACGTATCATTGCTGGCAATTATAAGAAGTGAGAAAATGAAAAAAACACACAAGGAAATTTTCGTTGTTTTTTTTTTTCACTAAAATGTACTCCACCAAGTTCTTTTATCTTGTCTATTGTTCTAAGATTAGTGCACGAGAGTTCAGCTTATTAATGATAAATGCATTTTGAACAGGAGTGAACCAAAAAATAAACAACTAATAGATAGAAATCGTCATGGAACGCAGACCTATGATTAGTCAAAAACCTTTAAAAAAAAAAAGAAATTACATATGTGCAAGCAGAAGCCTCAGCATCTAGATGCCGTCACAAAAGAAGACCTTGAAAAAAAAAGAATTAATGATAAGCTGCGATAAGCTGAGGAATCTTATCCAGTACTATGTATCCCTGGTCTACCCCAGTTTCTTCGTAGAAAACTACAAAATGACTTTTTTTGCTTACTAATCCTTAAACGATAAATCGCTTCAATCCGGATTAAGAGCCACTTCATTCTTCCAGTTTTTTGCGAATATCATCCCTATTTCCATTCGGAAAAAAGGTAGCGAATTAATCAATTCCCCTAAACTCAAGTCACTAAGGATAGGTATGTAAAGTATCTAATAGCAATGGATTTCGTTCTTGGATTTTATCCGCAGGGACTGTTGTGGCGCAGTCAGTAAGAGGGACTCCACTGCAGCCACGCAGTCGTCGTTGGTTCGAATCCGCCCTAAAGCCAACAAAGCCTTTCATCTCTCCGGGGTCGATGAATTGGTACCAGACGTTCCTAGGATGATAAAATCACTGACTTGTTCATCGTCTGATCCCCGCAAGTTATTGTATAGGCTAATTACACCTTCGTAAACCTCAACATTTACGATTTGCAGTAAAAACCGTTCGCACATCCCAAATGGATTGATACGCCAGTGACTTTATCTTCTTTTTGATATTCTCAAAAAAAGTGCATCACCTGATATGAAATAGATCGAATTTTGTTTTCTTTTTCTTTTTTCATCAAGATGTCAAAAACTCTTAACCTTCTTTTCTAGTCATTACTCTTCACTCCCATTTCGCATTTCATACTAAACTTCAAAATTGAAATCGCTTGTTAACTGACTTTAGAAGATGTCTCGGCAGATACCGTACCTTCGAAAAAAATCTTTTTCTTTTTTTTTCATTTGACATCGCTCTACGATGGTCCACATAAAGGATTACATTTTCGAAATTGGAACTCAGATTTGATTGTTCCCGGGAAAACAGATCCGGAATGCCGGAATGACGTCAACGTAATGTGGACAGAATGAAGCGTTGTGTTACGCGTTAATTCAACATCACATACCTAAACGAAATCCACCACTGTTAACGATCAACTCGAAAAGAGCGCGTGAAAAAAATTGAGAAGAACACAATACGGTAGGGGAAATTTTCGAAAAAAAAAAAAGTGAAGAGAACAAAGGCACTTTTCTACCGTTAGCAAAATCGCCACCACCCCCTCATATTTTTCCTTCCTTCGAGGAAGACAATCTGTCCGAAATCGACGTGTTTGAATTCCAAGCAGCAGGAGACGACCTTTTCAATTCGAAACAAAGGTCCATTGTTATCCAGAAAAGTGAAAGCCTAGAAACAATTATGTAAAGAAAATAAAATACTGACAACAATGCAATAGAAGAGAGTGGATTAAGATGGGATTTTTTATCCTACGAAATACTGTTGCTACAGTAGGGTTATAAGTTTTCAAAAACTACTCCTTACACCAAACCCGTCACGAAATAAGAAGTTCACAAATGTGGACATGTCAACAGGTGGACGTGGATTCATTCAAGCATCACAAAGTGCTTACATGCTCAGTCAACAATAAACGAAAATAATAAAAAATTAAATATGGAATGTGATTCTGTACATCCTAAAGGATTTTCAGGAACTAAACCTCCATTTATCCAGGAATATATCCAATTCAATGGAAAAGCTTGAAATAATCCCCTATACTCTGATTAGTCAATCCAGGCTCCATTGAACCACAATTTTCAAAATTAGAAAAAAAAGAACATAACGAACGCTTTGATATAATCTGCACGTGCGCATATGTCAGATTTACGACATTGAAATGTTCACTATAAGAAAAATTGCTGCATACGAAATTCTGGACATCTTCCCATACAAGGATTAAATTTCGTTTAAGGAAAAATTTATCCGAGATGCACATATGCATTTGAATAATGAGAATTAGGATGAAAATTCTGACTAACTATTGAAAAACGAGTTACAACAATAGAAATAAAATCTGAATGTGCTTTTAACAAGACGTACACTATTATGCAATAAAGAATCTCGTAAATAGGGCATTTATTCACATTTCTATTTTTTAAGACTATAATTCAGCCAATTCGTCTACGACAACAATCCATACCAATAAAATAAATGAACAGAAAAACAAATGTAAATAAACGAAGATCGAGGAGATGCTTTTGGAGTTTTCCTCATAAATGAAGTGTCACGAAGTGATATTAAATCTAAGATCTCTCCAGGAAGAGGGAGAGAGATGTTCTTTCAGGGAAGATTATGTAGGAAGACAGAAATTAGGAGTATAATTTAAAAACAAAAATTGGATCTTGCACTTACAACATCCGCAAACCCATAATGTAACATGTTTTCAGTTCAATTATTCAAAACTAATTTTTAAAAAATTCGGAGAGAACTTAAACAATGTGGTGACGGAACAGATAACGTCTACTTTGAACGAGAATACACCGCAAAAGGACACGATGAGAAATCACCCATTTTTGGGGGGAAAGAGTACCAGGATATTTTACGTTTCTAAGATGATGAACAAAGACTCATATGTTCTGAAAGAAGACGTCCATAAAATTATTTCCAGGAATAATTTCTCAGTTCACCGAAGATGCGAACTTTTTGCATTACTTTTATAAAAGAGAAATTGAATGGAAGAAATTGCTGTCAGAAGATGTAGTTCCACTATGGGACCTCAACGTACCACAAAGAGGGATGAGACAGGCTAAGTGGGCGGAACATGTTGCCATTTTGTGCATATACACAAACACAATCTCTTTTTTTTTGTAGACGTCCTCATTTTGTTGAGGGAAGTTTAGTCATTAGGAAAAGAAACTTCTTCAACATGTGAGAGAAGGCTCAAACAAGAAAATCTTTTCCATTTGACTTTACTGCTTCATCTTTTTTCGTTCTTGAAATCTGTGACAGGTGAGTAGATCTGCGACATTTTCTGCAGATTTTCTACTTGCTCGCTCTGTGATTTCAACGTTAACTCAATCAAATTTGTCCAAACGAACGAAGAATCCGAAATTTATCAACCAAAACAACCACTCCATTGGATTTCCATCCTCTTGAGCACTAGAAAAGAATCTTTTTATGGTAATCTCATTGGAAAATGTCCAGATTGGTTACACAGAAATTGTTTGTCCAAGTACACACAGCTATGTAGTTTACAGTGCCAGCTAAAATGTAAGAATTCACCTCCGTCATAATAATACTGGACAGAATGCAGCTATATTGCATAGCATTTCCATGAAAAGAAAAACCAATAGGAAAAAACCAACCAAAATCCATTAGTTACGGTAGAAATTTGAGCAAGCATTTCACAATCTCTAGTGAACGAAAATCAAGTTGATTGTGGAACGCAAAGTGAATTTTAATGATCGATAAAACTTGAAGAGTGAAAAGTAAAAGAGCGACAACAGATTGAAAATTGAAGATTTTTCCCGTTCCAGCAGATGGAGAATAGGGAAAATGCCAACAGGTAATCAATCACAGTGTACAAAGACTATCACGTATGAATTGATTCTTCCGTTTTCTGAGTAGATTGACTCAAAAAACGTTTCAAAAATTTGTTAAAATAAAATACAAACAATGTCAATCCTTGCTTCGAGGAAATTTCAAATAAATTCTTTCCCCAATTGTGGTTATTGTTTCTCAAGCTAACGGTTGAAGAAGACATTGGATTTATTACGATATCGGTAAATCGGTTCATTGTTCTTTTAAATATTTTCTGAGTTGTGCTTGAAATGGAAAGGAGAGTGGTTATAATAATGGAAACGCTCACACAAATGAGAAGTTAGTAGTTAAAAGATGAAGCATGATGTGTTTAACGTTAATAAGTCCGTTTGGAATCCGCTAATGCGTCTGGCATCAGTTCAGAATTACGTGGATCTAAAAACGCGTAGGTGGCCCAATACAATGACTTGCGGGAGCCTAGTCAATGTATTAGGCCAGTGTTTTTATCCTTCTGGATAAGTCTGGTACCAATTAATCGACCTCAGAGGGATGAAAGGCTTGGTTTATTCGCAGGCACAGGCACTCCGACGTAATGATGACCTTTTACCAATACGCTTCGAAAATTACTAACAAATATTTAAAAGATGAAGACCGAAGAAGAGGAGATTATGTATCGAATTCTTTTAATAGGTAAATCCTTGCAATTCTCCATAATTTTAAAAAAATTACAATTCAAAAAAAATTAAAAAGGAATTAGAATTAGCGTAATTTATTTTTTTTAAGAATAGCTGAGTTACTGTTAGAATTTTTCACCTCTGAGGTTTCTTGAACTGAAAATTACATATCATCATATCATATCATATAAATAGTTCAGGACTATTCAGTTACTCCAACTGTCAATGAGGGAATTCTTACAATACCTCCAATACAGTCCCGTATGAAACGTAATAAGTTCACAGTAGTAAAAAAACAGTCACAATAAAAGTGCAATAATACAATCACTTCCTCTGTAGGACTAAATCAAAGCCACCACACAACGTTTCCATAATTATATCGTTTAATTACATAGTTCAGAAAATCTCAAATTTTAAAAGCATCACCACACAAATCTGGAGTGGTACGGATTTCAGGTGGAGTATTCGTATACGGTGTTGTGGATTATGGGGAGGAGGGTGGTTCCGTCCATTTCCTCCTAATTGCCGTAAAAAACGGCCCGGAAGATGCGGCTTCGGGCGTACTGGCGCACTATTTTCTACGAGGAGTTCGACTGGAGCGTGCCAGCCTTGTGCGGCGCCGGAAGATGCGGCGCGTGCACAAGGCTGACGCGCTCCAGTTGAACTCGTTGTAGAAAATAGTACACAGGAACGGTCGAAGCCGTATCTTTCGGGCCGTTTTCTACGGCAATTAGGAGGAAATGGACGGAATCACCCTTCTCTCCATAATCTACGATCCCGTATACGAATACGTCTTCTCAATTCACATAAGACGCGCATAATAGCAATTTTCACACTTTCACCTTATTTTTCCAAAGATTGACGTTCTAATTTCAGGCACTTAGCGCTCTAAAAAAAACCGGAAAATCTTCTACCAATCAACTCAATTGTGTGCAAGGAAAATAACTCTTCCCTGCCAAGAGTTTCGCTAAGAAATATCTTCGAGTGATCACTGCAACAAATCGAATACTAAGGAGAAAACGCCGTTTTGTACGAAAATACATAGTGATCAGATCCCTAAAGTGAGCGAAGAAAATTACTCTACAAAAGTAGAATTTTTCAAAATCAACGGAGTTGCATAACATTAATTTTTCATTAAGCAAGCCACACAGGCTTTTACTCTAGAACGACAGAAAAACTCTTTTTTTTTTTTTGGAAAAATCCTGTGAGAATTATGCCGACACACTTTTGATGGAATACGCAGAAGCAAAGGTACAGTGGTACATAGTTCTTTTAATTACTACCGAAACTCTAATGCGAAAAAGTTCGAGAATAATCCAATCCTTAAGATCACCTTTCACAACAGCATTTTTTCGTCAAACTGCAAGCAACTATACAACCCGACACTTGTTTATTATTATTTCTTCCGTGAATTCATGCTTGACTTGAAAGAATAAGGCATGAGCCAGTACGGATAAACATTGAGAGAACGGAATACCTCTATAAGGTGAAAAACAACGCGACATCCGAATATTCTATGGTAGTGGATGATACCTCTCAAACAATAAGCATGGATTCCATTTCTTACTTCAAAAACAAATTCTAAGTTCAAAGCGAATTGTTTTCTGATGAAAGCGACAAGGAAGTCTTAATCCTTCTGCCTTACGTATATGACCGGAGTGAGGCTACTGACAAAATGTAGGTTTGATTCGATAGAAGAGTGAATTTTACGAGAACTCTAGTGGATTTTGAAATATTTGCACACAAGTCCGCCTATTATGTTTGCCTAACTGGGCCAGTATTGGCAACTCTTCAATTATTAGGAGTCAGAAATGCTTGATCACACGATATAATATATATATATATATATATATATACGGTATATATGGATAAGAACAAAGTATATCCATATATACCGCATATATATAACAAAGTATATAGTAGAGAAAAAGAAAAATCTAAAGTGAATAAGTGAAATTTGAAAGGTACTGAAAGTACAACGGTAAGATATTGCCACCACCTCTACGAACTCGGTGGTTCAGCATCGCTGAAGACCAGCCAAGCATTTCATTTCTCCTGGGCCGACAAATCCGTACCAGACTTATCTGAGAGGAAAAAGACACTGGTATGAGATACCGGATCAATCAATCACTGATCATTGCCGACCAGTTCATCCTTTATCCTTCAAGCCATATTTCTGGTTCTAATTGAGAAGGTGTTGCAAAAATTTTGTGCAAGAAATAAAGTAGACTCTTAATCCAATAGTCAGAAAAAAGGGATCGACGTAAAACTTCCAGATAATAAAACGAATTTAAGGTCAACATGAGTGCACCTTTTTTTTTCCTTTTTTCAAGTCATTGCATCTGCGTATGCACTTCAGCAGCGTACTTTCACTTGTTTTTTTTTTTCTTTTTCATTCTCTCTCTGGTTTATTCATTATTATGCTTGTCCACACAACTTGTTCAACACAAAAACCAAAATAAACCATAATCCAAAAATCCGAAGATTCTCTAGATTACTGAACAACATCCGCTGCGTTTCGCCGCTTTATGGAATTCCTTCATAATCGCAAGAAACATCCAACAACCTCACTCGAATAAAATTCCTGTTTTTTTTTACCTTCAACTACTCTCGTTTCTCCTTTTTTTAGAACATTTTGTGTATTCCCGTACAAATTTCATCAATCGTTCAAACCCAACATTTTGTCGGTTAGAAAAATAACAGAGGAAATAAATTTTAGTCTTTTCAAAAAAGTTCTTCAAAAATCTATTCGGAGCTAAGGGTATCGGCGATCGAAAATTCTTAATTTATGAAGTATCAATTGCAGACTATAGACTATCTTCCATAATTACCGGAAGGAAATGAAGTGAATCAGTTCTGTAATGTGAAAATTCTCGACTATGCTGAAATGATCTATGAATATTTTGCATTACTTTTTACAATATACATTAAATACTTATAATTTACAGATTAGTTGCACAAAACTGCAAGCACCTCTCTGTTAGCTTGGAATGGGCATAGTTTTTTTTAGATCTGTTCATTTTTTGATAAGTGCTCGGAAGCTGAAAGCAAAGACTTATATGGATGAGGGGACGCTATGGAATCAACGTATTGACAGGAAATAATCTACTGATGTCCATTTATTTACAAATGATCTACATCAACCCATATTTAGGATAGAAATAGAAATCCTGAAACCGAGTCAAGCAACAAATAATGTTATTTTGTGTTTACGGACTATCCTTCGATAAATAAATAATTAAGCGCTGTAATTAAATTTGAATAAGAACTCTCGGGGGAAATGCAAAGCAGCAAGATAGCAACAACGATAAGTAGTAAAAGACCACGCTAAACAATAACAAACCCTTTCTTGCCAGAGAATGACAAAGTTTTGTGAACAATTCACTTTTTTATTTACTTTTTTATAATATTTCTGGAAAAGAAATCCAACACCAATCAAATTTTTGTACTATACATTATTTCTTTGCAATTTGTATCTCTTTATGTGCTCAGTTTACGTTCCTGATATCCCCCAATGATTTAGGAAATGAAAACAACCAAATGATAACATATAGCTTCTCTTCCACTGTCTTTGAAGGTGACAAAAAGTAGGAAGACGATTTTGTAGGAGGAAAACACGCGTCAGGGATAAAAAGGGGAAATTCCATGGGATTTTCGCCGAACGTGTATCAGAAAAAAATGATGAGATTTCTTCCGATATATCTGCACAAATAGATTTCTCTCCAACATAGAAACCAATAACAAAACGGAAGAAAGTGTAGTTTGTAATGTGCGCAAGTTGGCACACAAAGCCATCCGAAGTCTGCAAATATTTAGATATCCCGTGTAACAGAAATGATATTTCGCCAACCGTACGACACCACATCGAAAGGTCTGTGAAATTTTAGCCTAAAAAATCCTTCGTCGATTTGAAATACCCGTAAATTTCAAATAATGGAGAGTAAATGGAGAATGTTTCACTTCAGGTGGAAATCAAGTGAAATTTCCATTACAAAAAAAAAATTCCTATGTGACAAGAAGAAAAACGAAGCACATTGCTGTAGTTAATCATGCGAATGGATACTTGATTGCTCCTTTTAGAATCCTCAGAAATGAAAGTCAATTTCACACGGGAGGTATAAGGTGTGAAAAAAGACGATGGAGATGAACAGTGATGGATAGCTTCCAAGTATCTGAAAAAAACGAGAGTTTTTCGAAGAGATAACAGCGAATGAATCTTCTGCGTAGTCATAATGACTTTTTGAAAGAAAAAAAATAAAACCACCTGCTAGTAGAAAGAAGAAACTGAGCAGAAATTTACGGCTCCAAAGAACTGCAATCCGATATCTCCTAAGATAACCACATTGTACATTCACCTGGATATTAGTGCTAAATCTAAACAACAACAAATTATCTTCTTCTTTTTGTTCAGTTTTATGTTACCTTTTTTGATTTTTTGTAGAATACAGCTGTAATACACATGCAAACATAGACCTGAGTGGTAATAACAAATACATAAAAGAATAAGCTTTTCTGACCAACTTTAGCAGCTTTTTTTTTCCCTGTCTTCACAACTTGTTTTGTTGTTTCCACGTTCTGAACCGAAGATTCTTAGACCAATTAAATCTAAGATGCTTCGTGTCACAATTTAAATTGACAAATCCACTCTTCAAATCTTCAAATATACCTAGTAAGTAAAAGAACCAGCTTATAGAGCTACTCTTCTATATTTGAATGTTACATTAAACTTCCACGTTCTCATGTAGTAATTTTGACAGCAATAGCATACCAATTATTTTCTCTTGATAGAATTAATCGTAGCACTATCGTCGATGTCAAACCTCACGCATCGATGTCAAACCCGTAGATTTCTCACCGATTTCAACTGAATCGTATCCTAAAAAGAAGATCAACAAAAAAAATTAAAAGAACGACTTTATCATATATACATATAAATGTCAACAATCACTTAAACTGCATTTGCATGCATACAACCATTGAAATAATGAGGCAAAACGGTAACGAGAACATTTCTCTTTTTTGAAATAAAAAATGCTCGCTTGTATGCATTTTCGGCTACATATGAGAATTAAGTTTTAAGCCAAAACAGGACAAAATTCGTCTAGCTGTGAGCAATTAGAGATCGGTTAATGGACATAAAATTCTACATCGTATATTGCAAAAACACATGTAAGATAGTAGTGAAATAAAACAAGAGAAATGGTAGACGATAAAAGAGTCATATATAAGTCATAAGTTGAGTGAATTAATAATCTGGAAGGTAATCTGAGATCGAGGGTCATTCCGGACCGCCCAATCAGGCAATACGAGGGTGGATAAACTGAAATAAAACATGACATAAAACGGAGTGCCGCTTATGACACAGACAACAATATGACCCGCATATCGCAAACACAAGAATTCCGGTCACTTGAAATGAGATCATTATAAAGGTGTACTCTTAAATCCTCTCTCATAAATCACAAGCAAATGTGGAAAGGATAAGAAATGACATAGAAAGGTAAAACCACTAAGCCTTGCTAGTTGACTGAAGTTCTTGATACGAATCCTGAACAGCTTGCTCCATTTGACGCGAAAATTCTTCCTCATCATCTACTGACTCATCATGATCGTCATCTTCCTCTTCGTCGCCGTCTTCTACCACGTTATGAACGAGCTCGAGTATGGCATTTCTGAACGGGAACAATATAAACATATAGGTCATTCAAAACCTGCTGCAAAATTTACACCTGACACTGGAAAAATGAAAAATTTCCTTGCATGAAGCATTCCCACCTAACAAGGACTCATGGATAAGAGCAGATTTATTCATGAAGACATGAACTGTATGCAAATCCCTACCCAAGTAATTTCAAGAATTTGATTGAAATTATTTAGTTGAACAAAAAAGATGCTAACGGAACAAAAACAAATATAGTTTGTACTTTGAGCACAGTGATCACAAGTCTTGCTGTGAGAGGGTGACTTGACACCTAGATATGTCACTGATTCAGTTCTTCAAATTGTATAAAAAGACCAATACACAGAATGGAGAGCAAAAACTATTAAAGCTAAAATGATAATACAAACAACAAAGTCGAACCTCGTCTGGATCATCATCAGTGTAGTTTGTCGGATTGCTTTGAAAGCGGTGGCCAGAATTTCTCGAGTAGATGCACCCTTACTGAGGAATTCACTAGCTTCCTCCGAATAGCTTGTAGCGTTAACGCATTCTGAAGGACAAATTATGAGCAATAGGGCTTAATCTGTTACAGATTACCTCTAATATTAACCTGGAATTTTTAGTACATCCTTCTGAATTGATCCAAGACAAACCACGTCTTCATTTGCAAACCGTGCCAGCTTACGTCTGGACATCCAATTACTTCTTTCAGGACCCTTCTTCACAACAGGTTCTTTCGGGGATATTTCACTAAAACGACAGCAGCTGTGTAACAAACGCATCAATTTCTATCATCCCTGCCTCCCACTTCGTCCAAAAAAGAAAAAAAAAACAAAAACAAAAACAGGCTCACAAACATACAGATTCTCTAATTGTGACCAAATCCGTTCCATAGTAGAGTAATCCTTCCGTAATCTCGTTGATTCCCGGTAGTCGACTAGATCCTCGAGGTAGTACTCTTTCTGATTCTCATCAAGTGGAGAGTAAGATTCATCTCTGAACCCAAAAAATGCATCTTGGTGCGTTTTTGAGCAGTAAAAGTGCGGTAAATCTAGCCTGTCATGCATTCTTCTACCCGTTCGAGTCAAATAAAACGCATTTGTATTATTTTTAACCATAGGGCCTCTCCAAAAAGGTGAGATACCCTGAAAAAAGTTTTATTCTAGCAAAAAATGGGAGAAAACTTTCGTAAATCCCATAATTAAATGTGTTCTCACCAGCATATATCTGTTCATCTCTACTTCATCCGGACAACTGATTACAGTTCCGCAGTGGTCTCCGAAATCTGGCTTCTTTTCCGGTGCCAATTTACCTGGTGGCAACATGAGCACATATCGAAGCCTTTCAATTCTCTTTTTGTGAACTATTCCTTCAGAGTCTCCGTCTTCTAAGAAAAGTACCAATCGGTTATTATGCAGTGAGTGTCAACCTCAAACTGTATCGCTGAGGTAAAACGTACCGCAATCGCGCTCCATATCAAGCATTGCCTTCCAGTGATCCTTTGGATTGTATGATTCAAAAAACCGGTCGAATATTTCCAGTAATTTCTCCTCGAAACGGATCTGCTCGTTCACTTGCAAATTCATGTGATGTAGCCTAACAGCTAGTTCACTGCAAGTCAGGCTTCATTAAATTAACGAATTTCACTTGAGAACCATTTGGGAATGATAAATGATTTTCTGAAGCACTTCGTTTTAGAAAAAAGACTAACTCTCTAAGCGAACACAAGTTCAACTCAGCAACTGTTTCTTCTGAAACCGTGCGAGATCGATCTTCACGCAAAGAAGATGAAGTTTCACTGGACTTAGGTAACTCCAGACAGGACGACATTTTCCTACAGCTTAATCTTGCAGGTTTTCTTTTCGAACGTTTTGATGTGACGATATTCCACCAGCTGAAAAGCAGGAAATCTTGCAAAATTACTAGGAGATTCGATGATTATTAAAAATACCTCCTGCTTTGATACGCCGAACCCATTGAAAACACGTTATCAAATAGTTCATGAGACTCGTTTAGGAATGACTTCACATTTTTCAGAATCGAAGTGAAAGAGTCCGCTAGAATTTCACACCATACAAGTACACCAATGAAATAATTGTAACTAATCTACTAATGTCATACATTGCAGTAATCGTGCTCGCGAACGCCTTGAGGACAAGATTCCGTTGGTTGCTTTCTGACCACATTGAGCTTTTACCGGTCGCCCAGTTACTTCTCGAGTGAAAGTTCGATCCACAAAGGCATCAAACTAGAAGGACTATTTCAAAGACTAGTTCAAAGATAGTACAAAGTCCGAAAGCAAAAGCAAACAATGATAAAGATCCAAAAAAGATTTTCCGCATTGTGCAAAAGCATACTTGAAAATAACTAATGAACAATGAAAAACAGCGTCTTTCAGTTCATATAAAGTAACAACCTTTCATCAAAAGTAAGATAACTTTTAAGAAAAGGTAATGAAACAAAGAAATCACATTTCTTG
This sequence comes from Necator americanus, assembly GCF_031761385.1. NCBI lineage: Eukaryota > Metazoa > Nematoda > Chromadorea > Rhabditida > Ancylostomatidae > Necator > Necator americanus. The sequence continues at coordinate 6,784,265 of NC_087376.1, forward strand.
TGTGACCTCAACACCCTAGAAAGCCACAAAACTTAGAACTCTAGAGAAAAAAAAAACTAGAAAGGCCAAAAGAAAATGTCTGAAATAACGAATAAACGATGATGGACGTAATCCAAGTTGTAACAGCAGGTTTAAAAAAAAACAAATAAACGAAAAAAATAAAAGCATTCACTCACCACACTATCTGCATCTTCTCGAGTAATGAAGAAAACCATTTCGTCAACAAGCTGTTCGATATCTTTGGAATCACTTCTGTCCGAAATTTCATCCTAGAATTTGATTAGCCATATGAAAGCTTTCATGATAAACATCAATTTAGTCTTCTAATTCCAAGGATGGATCTAAGCGCTGGTTTTTCAACACAAAAAATTGAGAATATCGAGTGAAAAAGCTAACTGTATCAGAACCACTGCATCCTTCTAATGCAGCTAAAGTAGCACTCGATGATAGGCTCTCATCCTTCCCTTCAATACAGGATACAAGAGGTAAACGTGAAGTATCGCCAACATGACATAAGCTCGTTCCAGCAGAAGCAAACCCCTGAACAGCACAACCACTTTGAGATAGATATAATTGGTTATAGAATTTCATATTTCCATAGTAAACAACCTCAGAAACCTGCAGCCTCTCTTTCAGCACATTTTCCATCAAAAAAATGAGGTCTTCTTTTGCCATAGCACTGTTTGGTGATGAAAGTTGAAATCCAAGAGATGCGCAAAAGCTGTTGACATTCCTTTCGCAATACTCGACACAGCGCTTGAAGATAATGAATAAAGCGACCACAGCAGACATACGAAAAAGAAAAAGTGGAACTAACCTCTGCAGCCTCTCTGATATGAATGCTAGAATTAAACCTAGCCTCTTGCCGTTGAAGGTGCTTGAGCTTACGATACTTCTCATACGTGGATTCGAACTGAAAGTTAGTAATTCCGTCGGTGTACTGGATGCAATCAACTTACTTGATCTTAATCCTTATGAACTTGTGGGTTTTTAAAGTAAGTTATTCAGCATGTTCAATTCAGCGAATTGTTATTTTTTTATGAATGTCTCGAAGCTGTAATCTTCGCATCCGTTACTACCTGTTCTTCGTTCTTCTAATAGTCTCCTCAGAACCGTCAATGGATTTGTATTTAGTTGAATAAATTTTTTGAAATACAACGGTTGCCCCGGCAAGGTTTTCAGGATGGAGACAGACGAATATCTCAAAACCATTGCAAATTAAACGATGGCGTTGATAAATGAGGAAGGTATCAATCCCAAGGGCACGAATGATCATATCTATTGTTTTATGTTGAATGTAAACAGAAGCAAACTTTAAAGCTTTCCATATACGCAGCCAATTCCCTAATCGGAAGCGTAATCGAGAAATACCAACTTCAAAAAGCAAGCTAATCAACTTATAAATTACCTCTTCGTAAGTGTTGAAGTGATTAACAAGAAGATCATTATCCTTCGAGGGCCTCCATGTCTGGATAGATAACGGATGTGTTGATGCTTTTGGACACGCGAATCGATTACGAGGCACCTGTGAACCTCTAGCCTAAGCCCTCAAAATGGATAAATTGTGGAAAGCGATCAGCAGCAAAACGAACCATATCGAAAAACGTTTTCGATCCTGACGGGGTCGGATCAAGTTCCCTTATCCGCTGCCTAATCCGATGCTCCTTCTTGCTCTCTTCCAAGCAATCTGCTAGAAAACCGGCTACATCCTCAGCTTGCTGTTCCTCAGCGGAGAGGTAACTTCTCGACGCCGCTTCAATATTCTGCAATTATTATGACTTATCACTAATCTTGCATGAATCCTCATTTTAAAAGATGCATTTTGCAAAAATGGTCATGAAATCTGAAAATAACTCTTAAAATCAAAAAGGAATAAAAAAACTCATAGAAACAATCTCACACATGGATAATTTACAGGAAAAAGTTAACGATGAAGACTCAAACATTCATTCTATCCTATGTTTTAATTAGTAGAATAATGTATCCGGGATATGTTGAACCCATCAACATTTTGTTTCTGTTATTGTTAGCAAAAAAAAAAACCCGCTGGATGTTTCTGACCTTTCGGAAGGGAAGCTACAAACAGCTGCCAGCTTATGTATGATATAGACAATATTTGTGAATTCTTATGACTTACAGTCCTGATAGGGCGCTGCCTCCACGAGCTTCTAATACCTTTGGACGATTTGTTCAGTTTCGCCTTCTTCCGATGCGAAGGTTTCGGAGTTGTGACATCTTCCTCATCAGATGTGTCATGATGCTCAGTATTTTCCGCTTTAATTTCCTCCCCATCCTCTTCCGTTTTCACTTTCTTAATAGTAAAACATTAAATTGAAACCAAATATTTGCGGGGAATTCAAACTCAAGGACATGTACTGGCATACCACTTGAGATTTTGTATTAGGAACTTCAATATGCACTGGAGGCACACTCGCGGTTGAACCACGAATTGCAGACTCTGAAAACTCACTTCCTGCGTTAAGGTACAAAAACGTTTCAAAGAAATGAAATGGTCACTACAACTCATCGCGAAAATAAGTCAAAAGAAAAGGAAAAGAAGAAGTAAACTTACCCGATACAGAAGATGGATTGATTTTCTCCTCTGGGCTATCGATATCCACAAACACGCTAACACTTTGATGCAATTCAAGAGGCAATGCTGAAAAACAATATCTCGACAATATTATATACGCTGATTATATTCCACTAGTCAAAAAAAAACAGAACGTCAAAACAATGTATTAGACAACAAAAATGTATATCAGATGAAAAAAGCATGATTTCGAATTTGAACGCGTTACCTGTAGCAGGCCTTGAGTTTGTGCGAGGCCGACCACGCTTCTTCTTCTCCACTACTCCAGGTGTGCTAAATACAATAATTTCCATAAAACTTCCGAATGAAAACTGAGATTGTGGACTTTCTCTCCAACATTTTCTAGATGAAGTAAAGGACAAAGTGTCTGGCGTTAATTCATTCGCATGTTATGCACACCGCGTTCATTTCAGTTCAGAATCGTTTGTGATTAAAAAAACGCGTAACTAGCCTGTACAATGAGGCAAAAATAATGGCTGATGGATTTCAAGGTTAGAAATCCAAATAACAATCGCAGATCAAAGAAAAGTCGAATGCAAGAGAACGAAGAAAAAGCGAGGAGGGAGAAGTTCAACGACTAAAGTGAAAAAAACTGTTTCATCTACACAATAAAGTACTGAAAAAACCGTAATTAGGATGCTACGAGACATTGTCGGATCCCATCAAAACTCGTTTACACGCGTCCTCAATATTACTTTTTTTTATGATTTTGCTCATACTCAGTATTACAAATTTGTTCAAGGCCTAGGTAAGAATCTAACTTAAAAAATAATCACAGCCTCTACTTCGGACTCGTTTCCAAAACACAACCATGCCTATTCAAATCAGTTCGGAAGTATTCATGCAACTAATAATACGCTTTTCACTTACATGAAACCTGGATGGCCCGCGAACTTCCACGCGCCTGATCCACCAGCAATGGGTTGCATCACATTGATCGCCATCTGAATTCAACGGAGATGTGTAAACATGATGACCACACTACGACATTCATAATACTTGTAAACTAAATTTGAAATGAACGAAGCAAGAAATGTTCTCAAATGTAACTGTAGAGACGTAAACTCAGTAGACTAGCATTTTGAAAATAAAAGAAATAAGATCCTCGTATCCGCGCACCTTAATCTGTTCAGGAATTGCATCTGTTTCAAATTGCTGTTTTCTCATCCTCTTTCTCGGACTCTCTTCTGGTGTCCCATTGACACTCTAGAATCAAAAGAGTTTGTAAGTAACAAAATTAGATTCAATGAGAAACGTCAAAAAGAAAACTATTTAGAAGTTTATGGCATTCCTGGCGCCAGAATCGACTAGAACACAAACAGGGATTTGCTCACCTCCTTCGATCTGAAAAAAAAATAACTAGATAGAGGCTTTGAAAAGAAAGGGGAACTACTTCGAAGATAATACCAAAGAAAGATAACTTACGGCTGGAATGCTGGTGGAGTAGGTCCGGCATTATATGTCGGCGCTGTCGGTTGTGACGAACTGCTTGGGGAGGCCGGCGTCTCGTCCATGAAAGGCAATCTTCGCTTCGCTGCCACTGGAGTCCCCGTTCCATCTCCTCGCTTCCGAAGTATACTTGGACGAGGGGAAGGAGTAGATATAAGTTGTTGTATTTGTGCTGGAGGACCAGGTGAACCAGGTATGACATTTGCCATAGCTGAAACCAACAGATTCGAACACACTTCATTAACCTTACAGTTCGCATAACTCAGAGAGAAAAAATATACATGAGCGAAATAAATGACCAGGAACGTTTAAAAAAAAACTTACGAGGAGCTTGGAGGTGATACGATCCGTGGGTTCCGCCTGCCAAACGACTTGGTGATCCCACTGTCTGATGGGGAACAACATAATGGGGGGTTGTTTGGGCCTACAAAAAAGTGAGTTAGAGCGCAAAAAATATACAATCCGCGTACAACGTATTGTAACATGACGACGGTGCACGTCCTCGGTCAAGGCGTGCACAGAGTTCCCATAACAGAATTGTGAAAACTACTGTTCCATCACCTTCATGTTGTGTTTTGCTCAAAGGAAGCCTCTAAAACCTTAGTTTGTGGAGATTCGATTTCTGTCCAATTTTTGTGTAAACGTACATGATTAGCATTCGCTGTAATCTGAATCACTAAGAAGTCCACAATCCGAAAAGTAGACTAACTATGCATAGTTACAAAAAAGAGGAGCAGAAATCAAATCTCTACAAGCCAAGATCTAGGGAGGGGCAGTATGAACGATAGAGCCAATGGGAAATAACATCACTAAAATTGCGTAATCCCATACATGTAATATTATAGAAAAAGTGGAAAACCATAGCAAAGCAAAAAGAAACGATGTTCGATGAGTCCGCATACGGTTGAGAGAGTTCAATGCAGGTCTTCACCATGGATGCATTACGTCATGTTACAAGATGTTTTATGCGGACTCTTTCAAATCAAAACTTACCCGTACGATTGTAGGACTGGATGATTGCTTGACTCCATTCTGTGAGGAATACCTATTTACCACCTTAAACAGAAAGTCGTGCGGTTGCGAAAAATTCTGGTCAATACAATGGATGCAAATAATCAGGCCGTTAGACCTTCAACCTTACATAACCAGCATTTTCACAAAGCTATAGATCAATCTCGCCAAAAAAAAAGAGATGAAATCTTGGAAAATGTTGGTTCCTACAAAAATGCAGGAAAAAAAAACCATATTTTATCTTGACGCAAAAATTAATGCAGAATTTAGCTACAATAAACAGAAGAAAGGTGATGTAAAAATAATCTGAAACTAAAAGGACTTCATCGACGAAAAAAAAGTGCATCTCTCTATCGCGCTTTCTAGTTCCACAAGTGATCAAGTACCTCAATTCAGGTATTCGAAACGAACATAGTGTGAACACAGGCTGAGGAAAAAAAACTGTTGAAAGTGAAAATAGTGTCAGAAACGGACTACTTTGGTGGTAGCGAACATCGTTTACGTGCGATCCTTTCTTTTCAGGTTCGATTTTTCTTGATATTTTGAAGTCATTGCCTGATTATTTCATGAGAGGATCTACAGTAAGTAAAGAAACAAATCCAGGTTCCCCAACAGAAAACCAATTCTCAAGAAATTACTAACTTTCCTACAACTAGTTTCTTATGCAATTATGTATTCCTAAGAGGAACGAGCTTAGCAACCTCCGTTCCACAGGAACTGCATTTCTATTTGTATTTATAGCTGCAAACAATTTCGCAATACAGTCAATTTAAGAAGCTATATGAAAGACTTCAAAAGCCAGACTTGTTGACTGATCTTTTCTCTCAAATCTCTCCTCTCTAAGAAATTAACTCACGTGAGGAGACGCTGTGACAGTGGGACGAGGTATTACTGTTGGTTGTGGTACTTGCGGTACAAGGTTCTTGTACATGATTTGCGCGTGATATGCTCCATGTCTCAATGGATCTATAGGTGATCGTGCAGCTGCTGCAGCTTGCACTGCTGCAAGTGCAACTGCGCTAGGAGATTTGCTGGTGTTTGTAGGAGCATGATGTTGTTGTTGTAACCTTGAAAATAAACAACACCATGCTATTTTCCAGAATTTTAAGCAATAAGTACGAAAAAAAATAAGACAGTTCTGTAATAACAACGACAATACTTCGAAATTAACATACCTCATGCTATTGATGGTGCTATAGATGTTCGCTTGCATAGCATTTGTCTGTAGTTGAGCGGCATAGTTAGATGTTGCGCCGCTGTTTGAACCTGGGCGCTCTTCGCGATAACTAAAAACACACATAGACCTGAATTATAAGAGAAATAGTGACATGAAATTTCACTATTTCTCTTATAATTATAACATTATAAGCTCAAATGTGAATAATGCGTTGACGTTTCAAAAAATGAACACTTCGCCGCGAAAGACTTAGCGCCATTCACATAATATAAAGGTTTTGTGTTTATGTTGATGAACATCCTTAATAGCGATGAGAACATCGGCAGAGATACTCTGTAAACAACACGCAATCCAAAACAGGCGCGAAAAATGCCCAACATGAACTTCCGAGGGCTCACTAAAATGGTGTATCAAAAACGACTTCCACTGAACTCTCAGGAGGAAGATGTACGAATAAAACACTGCGTATGGAATACTCGTCGGTGATTTAAATGCGATCGATGTTCTTGAATAGTGTTCTCTACTACATTTGATGTAATCCTAGGAAGTAGAGCCATCCAGTCACCGGTTAAACAGATTTTTTTTTTCTAAGAACCTTCTTAGGAGTTAGTGAAGAGAACTTGTGCTTTTTCAATGCAAGTCGATTCTCACTGAAAATTTGAGACTAAGGTGGCACCAATAAGAATAAAAAGTGCAGAAGAAATACACCAATGAGTTTAATAAGTGATGTTAAAGACAAGTGTTACATGTCAGACGAAAGGCCTCGTACGAAAAGCTTGCCACGCATGACATTATGAGCAAGTTCAAGCGAAAAGTTGATGATTTTTAATGAGTTGAAGTTAATTTCTTATGAGTTAGTGAAACTAACTGGCAAAACCGATTTAACGTTGTGGACTTTTAGAATTTTATATAACGACTGTGATTACTACAGATTAGCTACGAGCTACAGTAGAGTCAAAACATGAAACACTGTGGGCTGCGCTCGAAGTGGTGCGGTGGAGCGCAGCGGTTAGGATCGAGTGAGGACCCCTGCTACCACCCTTCATTGCTGAAGTTCGCGTTGGTCCCACGTCTATTCCAACCGCTCTTCTTCATTCATGTCGTTTTGACCCGAGTATAACCTTTATTCTTGATTGTACTAAAGCAATGAAACCTTTACCTAGAAACTTTACATCTTCGAATAGTTAGGACGGTTGTTGCTGACACATTCGGATACTTTGATTTTGTTTCTTTCCAATGAGCACAGATTTTCTCTTAACTACTTCGAAACAAAGAAGACTGACATGCAGAATTCAAAAGCTTAATTATCTTACATTTACTAGGCATCTGCGTAGTTTCTACTATCAAGCAAATTATTCTACATATTTTTTTTACATTGTTTCTTTTTTGTCGTGGAAACTGATGTTTTTGTTCAACTGTAAAAGTGGAACTCTACAACGAGCGATCTGCAACTGAAATCTTTGAACTGTTTTTCTAACGCCAAATATAACAAAATAGAAATTTAAAAAAAAAACAGCGACACGTACACTTTCAAAGTACGAACAACATGCAAAATGCGCAGCCTTAATCCCCCTTTCCACTTCCTTGAACAGCCCAAAAAAACATTCCTTAAAATCCCGATTTTTCACAGATCTTCGCTTCTTTTGCACATATTTGCCAATGCAAGTAATCAATATGTATGTATACGTAACAAGTTTTATGAGAATCAGTATATATATATATATGTTTGTATATATAGCGAAATCATTCTTTCATCACATAAGAATGTTGGCTCTAGTTGTAGCGAAATCCTCAAGAGCTAGCCTGATGCACTAAGTTCGGTGAGGTATCAGCCAATTATTTTCATAACAGAATCTCGAGTACACTCTATTAAACCGAAAAGAGTGAAAAACTAAATCAGTAAAGAATGAAAGTTCGAAAACAATGTTTCTTACCCTGCAGCAGCAACGGCGTTCCGAAGCAACGTTGACCCAGCGATGATATGAAGCTGCGATGGGGAAATTCCAGTCGGAGTTGGATACTCAGAGCTCGCTGAAACTAAAGCGAATCTCAGATATCTTCAAGATTATTCGCTCTCATAAATCATCTAGTAAGAAGTAAAAATGTAGTGTTAAATATAATTTTTAACATCAAAGGTCTTACACGACTTGTAGAGCTTTGCACCGTTGCTATTCTGGAGCTGTGAATGGGAGGCGGCAGCAAGTTGACCATGGAGCTAAGATACGAAATTTGCGTGTAATGAAAGCATGATATAGTAAAAGCACAGTAAACTTTAGTATTCAATAATGAAACATGAATATCAAACACTAACAGCCTCTTCAGTAGGTGTAATAGTCGAAGTGCCTGGAGAATGAACAACGTGAGATGCAGTATTTGCAGCCTGATATGGTGGTCTTGGTGATGGCTGAAATAAAATATTACAAAATTAAACAGCAAGAAACCCTTTATTGGAAAGAGAATTGAATTAAACTTCGCAGAAATGAACCTCACCAAAAGCGAACCGGAAAACTTACTGCCCACAGCAAAACTTCAAACGAAATCTTTTCTACAGTATCCTTTTCATTTCGTTAAAGGCATCACCCTCGAATCTGGTGTGATACGGATTTCCGGTGGAGTATTCGTATACGGGATCGTAGATTATTGAGAGAAGGGTGATTCGTTCATTTCTTCCTAATTGCCGTAGAAAACGGCCCGGAAGATGCGGCTTCGAGCGTTCCGGCGCGCTATTTTCTATGAGTTCGATTGGAGCGCGCCAGCGTGCACGCACCGTACCTTCCGGGCCGTTTTTTACGGCAATTAGGGAGAAATGGACGGAATCATCACTCTCTTCATAATCTACTATCCTGTATACGAATACTCCACCTGAATTCCGTACCACCTCAAATTCGTGGGGTGATGCCTTTAAGAAGAAAATAACATCGGTCATTACATCTTTGTTGCCCCCGTTTGTCCATGTTATCACTTTGCCTATTGATAACCGCGGAAATGCCTGTTTAATTACTCCAGCATTCAAGATATCACCAGCCAGCTACCAAAAATTATATTCGCTTTTATCTGGACCAATGCAAATAGGAGCGTTTAGTTCTGAGAAATACATTGCAACATAGAAGCACTACGATAAAAGATACTACGGCTATTAGAATGGACGGCACGATGAATGGCAATTGAAGGTTAAGGCCTCGTTATCCTATCGAAAACTTGGCATTCATGAATCTAAATCCGCTCACGTAATTGCAACGGAAAACAAGTCCGTAGTAGTGACAACTACTATAAAATTATGGAGGAAAGGCAAAAATCTATTTGTCTACAGCCACTCATTCTTTGATCGAGAATAGTAAACTTGGATGTCGACGACATGAATTTTACACAAATATTGTAAACTTGAAAATCATAAATATACAACAATGTCGCTCTTTATCAGACGTATAAATCATTTACGAACTACAAATCAAATGAAATAAATTTAATGAACTTTATAGAAGGCTCTCTAAACGAAAGGGAACTTGCTTGTGGGAATTAGAAAGAAATGGAGTGACAAACAATTATAGCGTTTACAGATATCATTACAGTAAACCAAACGACCATAACTTTTCCCTTGAAAACTCGGTAAGGGAATTGTTTAAACCTTGCAAAGTATCGTATTAGTCTCCGTATTCGTGAAGAACCATAGGAAAGAAATAACAGTGATGGAAAACATCGCAAAAGAGAAAAAAAACCCAACCTTTTGTATAGTGTACTTCACTGATGGCGAAGACGCATTATAGTTCGCTCGAAATGCAGAAGAATTAGCACTTGGAGCAGACGGATATCTTCTCACCATACTCTCTTTATTCTGAAAAACAAATAATGGTTCCATTGAAAAATTCGATATGGCGAACCAACTACAAAAACTCACCCTATCAGAATCCTCCACACCAAGTGTTTCATTACAAGTGAGATCTAAATGAAAAACATGAGTACAATAATACATGAAAACGTCGCTGATATTCCATTTTATTGGGTTGGTTCTTGTGTCCATATGCTAGTTACCACAGCAATGAGTGGCATTTTCCAACAAAAACAATGCAAGGAAAAGCTCAAAGAAAAACACTACTTACTACCATACTTATGAAAATCCACAACTCGAAGAGAAACAAAACAGGTGGTTTTGACCCACAGAAAAAAGGCGACAATATTAAACTTTAAGTCTGCTTTGTACAACCAGGTTCTTACAGTTGGCAAAGATTTGAGAAGCTGTACTAATCCCGAGAAACCTTCAAGGATGAAGAGATGGGAAGAAGGCTAGTATTCACATATCGCCGAAAATTCACACAGCCACCGTGAAACATTTAGCAATAATGATTGTTACATCCTTATCCAAAATCCTTTCATCGAAGATATTCAATAATAACAGACAAAAGACGTGAATACACAGCTCTTTCCCATCCTCATATATCATAACAGGAAAATTAACGAGTAAAGAACTTTATGCTTAGAATAAGTTATTTCCAAAAAGATATAATTATAGTACAGAACGTAATCAACATACATCCACAATTGGTTACTTAAAAGAACCGAAGCACAGTAATTTTAAAGGGTCACAACGGAGAAAGCCCTAGAAACTTAGTCGTACCCTACTTAAATAGCTTGTTTCAAATCTCAATGTTTACCGAAATCAAAATGAATGAAAGTGAAAAACACTAAACGAAAAACGAACCTTAACAACTGTATGAATAATCGTCCCGCAAATACAGAGACAGGGATCGATAAAGATGGCGCCAAAAGCGTAGCCATAATTATCTCCTTCAGATCGCGTATCGATCTCTTTATGAGCAAGTATGGTTCGTTCAAGAGGGAAAGAAATCAGGAGGAATAAAAGTAACGAAGAAAAATGTAGATTAACAATCTTTACAAAGGTTCAAAATATCTGCCGCTTTTCCTTCTTTTCTTTCTTTCAACAAGAATGTTAATAAGCGGTAACACTTTCTAATTTAATATGGGATACAAAAGCAAGAGAAGTCGAATACAATATTTTAAAGGGAAATATTTGTATTGCTTTTGTATTGCTATTTCATCTTTTTTTTACAGGGAAAAGATAAGCTAGCAACACAAAAGTTAAGATTATTCAAAAGCTAGATGGTCACATGACATGAACTGGACACATTCTGGAAGAGTTACAAAAATGCCACGTGAAATAGTTTTACCCATTACGCACCACTTACTTGATGTATGTCCCGTTCAACTGTTGTGACTTTTTATATGAATGAGGACAACACCTTGAGAAGCCAGAAAAAAGGTTAAATAGCTTTCCTTTGATTTTCTAAGAAACTCATGTCCTCCTCTTCTTCTTCTTCTTTAAAAAATAGATGATTTCCGTCTATTTCGTGACTAGAGAAATCGATAGGAAAGGACTAACTACTTGATACAACAGGAGTGGACAGTAACGATACAGTAGGTTATGAAATAAACTAGACGTAATTAATATATTAGTGATGCTAATAAACAGTGGTAACAAACAAGTTCTAAAATATGTGGGTGTGTTCTGTGGAATCTTAAAATTTCGTCACCATTAATATTATTTAGGAAACCAGCATAATTTGAAAAAAATGGAAAATCTCATTTAACGACATCGACAAATAAAGGCAAAATGTGGAATGATCATCAGGTAGATCAAAACAACTGATGCAATCGACCTACTTCTTGACCTACACCCACTGGACAAGCGATCAATAAGTGTGGGTTAAGGATGTTGAAGCCTATTGAAATCAAATCAAAGATGACAACAAATATGAAGCAGTTATTATTAAACTGTAATTTTCTAAACCATCTTACTTATTTGTACTTACCATAGCGCTACCAGATACGGTGGCCTTTAGCATTTTCCGTGTTGGTAAAACTACACTTTGCAGAAATCTTGTAATAAAATAGTAAAAATGGCCGAGCTAACATGAAACATGTGGAAAAACTGAAATGAGAAGAAATGGTAAAATTTACTAGAATCATAAGTTGAAGATAAACAACAGCTGCAAAAACTACGCAAAATGGTAGATCAGAAAAATAACTGCGATCAATCAATCAATCTTTCAATGAGATTCAGAGAAAATAAAGCACTGCAAATTTAAACAATCAATTCTGAGCGTTCTCTCGAAAAACTACAGCTTAATACTAGTCCAACTGATCTACACAACTATCCATATTCATCGGACCACCGAAGTGATCATGGAAGAGGAACATCACTCTTCTAGTAACATCGTATAGTAAAAATACCATATTTTAAGTAAATTTTCTCGAATATAACTAATGCAAAGTTACAAAACAATCCTCAATCTATTGAGAAGCCTCACGTTACCAAAGCATAAGCCAAAGGACCAATAACTAGCATTAAGATGGGCACCTCTCACTCTTAGTTTAGAAAAAAAAAAAAGAAAATCCATGAAACAGAAAGAACATCACTCACCTCGCGACATCTTTGAAATATTTTGAATTTACAACACAGTCACATGCGACGAGATTGACCCTGAAAAAGTTAAATTCTAACGATTTTTGCAGAATAGAAAAAAACGGAAATGGTTGGTGATTCATACGGATATTTCACATATTGACACGATCGCAACCTCACAAATGTGTCAGTCTCTAGCACACAAGTAACCCTTGAGGTAAGAAGATGAAGAATGAAAAGAAATAAACGGTACAGCATGATTACAGTAGCTAAAGATGACCGAAGAGAAACATGATTGAACCACCTAAAAATTAGGAAGTAATTTCGTTATTCTGAATCATTTGAATCATTTCTGAAAGTGCAGTGGAATCCAAAGGAGGCCACGCTTTGGATCCTAACAAGAAGAAAATAAGAGTTCTTAACATGAAGTAATAAACAATTCAGTTCGAAGTCAACAAAGTGCTAGAGCAAATCCGATCACTGTTGCCGTCCAAAAGCGCCACTTCCGGTGGGGAGTAGGTGATGGAGTCGGAGGACGTGAAATAACGTGCTGTATAGAGCTAGGAACTTAGTGAGATTAAGAAGTGAATCTAGAAGACTTGTTCATAATGTAGACTCCGAGGCGCACAGGTACTTTTTCGAATTGGGCGACGCGAGCGGTTGCGATGCGTTTCTAGTAAACACTATGCTGGACAGGGACCGCCCAAGAAGCGACTGACACCTGCTATGCAGTTGCCTGGATCGTGTCCAATGTAGGAGCCACGTTGGACTGGCAGACTACTCGTATCGTTCGAATGGTTATCGTTGAGATTTTCTCGACAGTGCTCATCTCTTCATCCGGAAATGTTTTACGTAACTGTTTCGGTAGCAGTATTTTTCTAGATGAGGCCCGTAGATTTACTTCGAACTTCGATTTCTAGGTTTTTTGTGCCACCTTTGAATATTCTTACTTTATACGTATTATGCACATTTGGATGCAAACCCCCTCGGCGTAGGTCTACGTCAGACGTCGAGAGCATCCATCATCGGTCAGAGAACAAGAGTTGGATGCGTGTGTCACGAGACCAGCCGGACGATCTGCGACCAACCCCTACACCGCATTCATCTTTCGCTCGGTCTAAAGTGCGACTGTGGCTGCTTTCTATCGTATACATTTGCCTACGGTTGTTCGCCTAGTCACTCGACGACCACATGAGGAAAAAGGATAGGGATTTTTCAATTTTTTTGGTGGGGGACTTTTTCAACACCTAAAATGTACTTCATTATTTCACTACTTCGATATCGCAGTAGTGGTTGAGCAAAATGCTGGAGAGAACTCTTATTTTCATTTCTTCTCAATTTTTTTTTCTTGAAAAAATTATCCTTTGACTGTAATGTTGAATTTACACCAAATTCTTTCGAACTAAAGGTCTTTTGTCGAGCCAGCAAGTGGAATGAATCAATAAGAAATGGATCCACCTAATCGGTTCTGATTTTTCTTCCTTAAACCTCCAAAAATTACAAATAACATCAACAAAGATAAAAGTATTCGGTAACAACGTTCTAGATGTAGAACTGTGGTCGGTTAATTATCCTTAAATTAATTCGATTCAAAGGCGAGATCCATTGAGGTCAAACTACTTGAATCTCTTATAAAGTGATTAGAGCGATACGGTAAGAGTATTGTCGAATGAAAGCGAAAGTACAAATAATAATTGGAACTGTGGTTTCGTACAAAACTTCCTGCTTCAGCGTTGGAACAAACAACTCTCCTGCAATGAGTTTTGTCGTAGTGAAAGGTGGCCATGAAGACCACACCCGGGAAACATTTGGAAACTTTGAACATTAGTGTTGGAATGGCGTATTTTTTAAATAAACAAATTAAGTAATGTACATATATACAATAAGTCTCCTTTTGCCAGAAACTAAATTAACAAATAGATGTATATACTGTGCTTTCCTTTACCAGAGATAGTCTCAAGCGTTCTGTATGTTTAGAATAATAATGTTTAGAAGAGAAATTTTGATTTAATAAAAAATGGAGACCTCTCCATCATGCTCATTTTTCCTTATGGTGATTCCCTATACATACTTTTACACAGCTTTTTCATGAGGCTGTAGGGGATCCCTTCGCCTCCCTCCTAGCTAACTGTGAAGGTAGGTGTAACCTCATAGAAAATCGAAATAATAAATAACAATAATTCAAAACAATTTATTAGAGAAGTAATGAATATATTGCAAAATGAAATATGCAATAAAATTTTCGAAACGATCCTATATGTATAAAATGCGTACAACTCAGCAGAAATGAGCACACCAATGATCACTAGAGACTCAGTGAAAGACACATGATGAACACCCAGAGTGCATCACCGGTAGTATGTACAATAATAATTTAACAACATAATATTAAGAAGACAATGGATAACTTTTCACATCAATCAACACATTCCACAAGATGCGGCACAATTTTTCTTCATGTAATTCATGAAGATTCCTTCACAGAAACCTGCAGTCTTCCAATGTTGACAGAAATGTTTATGATCTACACATGGATGTGGTGTTGGTGGTATTTCCGTGGGAAATGATGTGGTGCTGGTTTGTCCGGGTAGACTGAAACGATAAGAATTTAAGCACACACGTAGTATTCATGAAAAATACGCTGCATAAACTCGTCAAGAGCTGCGCAAATTTTTTTTTATGAATTCAAGAAATAATAGTAAAAAAAAATTCCGCAGTACTTTCCAATTAGTTGCTGCTAGTTAACGAAAATAAAAGAGAGTAGAAGTTGTCACTCATTTCAAACGATACCGTCTTCTATTCCTTGAAATCCAGAATGTTTTCTATCTCTCCAATAAAATGAAATGACCGGGAATGATTACTGTTAGAATAGATGCTTTTAAAAAGTGATGTGAGATACGTTACTGCAAAAAAACCTCTGAACTTCGTAAACGCTGAACAAAACGTTCCGCAAAGAAGCACACTACTTTATGAAACCAGTTGTTAAGTGATAATAAGTACATAACGAAATTCAAAGTCAAAAGTACGTAGTAAATTACGATCGCATTTCGCATCGATCTCTTATTGAGATCATATCCATATAATTTTTCTCAATTGCAGAAAATACTTAATGTTAACTTACTTAATGTGTTGGGATGTCAAATTTGTTAATTAATAAACTTTTTGGAAGAAAACGTATTAGAGAATATCTTTAAAACTAATGGATGACGTAACTAGTTTTAATAAAGAAATAAATAAACAGATATTAACGAATGTCAGCTAACTGAAGTGTGTTCTTCCTTCCTTTTTGTCAATTATTTGCTTCGGGGTGTTCGGAAAAAAAGCTGCGTTAGAAGTGTCCAAGAAGCTGCTGCTATCGGAGCCCTCTTCAAATTCTTTGTTCACGATCTTTTTCAGGGGAATGACCATTGGCCGACGTACATTGAATATGATTGGAAGCGAATACAAAGAATGATAGGAGAAGAATTCGTTAGTAGTGGTAAATAACAATGCTTCAAACCTCGTTGTTGTCCTCCACGTCGTTATTAAGGGTTGATTAGTTACAAGAGTTGGCGGTAATGATGTGCTCACTTCCAGTGGTGGTGGCTTGAAGCAAAATCCACAGCTTTTTGCACAATATGTTTTCATGAAATTCTGAGACATTTTGCAGTACCTGCAAGTTAATTTATATATCTATTCTATCTTTAATTGAAGCAAAAAAATTACCGTTGGGCTACAAGGACCAGACAATCAACTCTGAGATCATCACAATCATTTGGAGGAAATGTGATAATTGGCGGTGGGGGCAATGTAGTTCCAGTTGCTGAATATTTACACAGCTATTAATGTCGTCATCAACAACAAGAACAATTTTCGCTTACATTTCTTCTCGCAGAATCCACATGGGATCGGGCAATGTATTCGCATCCAACCAGGGTTGCGATCACACCAACCTCAACATTACAGTTTATTAGTCTATTGATATATATCTTTGAGTCGATATGATATGAACAATATGATGTAAACCTGGAGAAGAAAATAAAAATATCTTAGTTTCTTATTAGTTCACTTCGTACTGATTCCAAGACTTTAGCTTCAACACGATCTCAGTGAAAATTTTAGAAAGAAACATATCTTTGTAGACTATTATTTCAAAAACCTTGCAAATACTCTTCTTGCTTTATTTTTCTCAGCTCGAAATATTTTTGGCAAAATCTACTTCACCTCACTTCATAGCATTCTGAACTGAATTACGGTAGTTTTACTATATACCTTCTTGAGCGTTCTAGAAACCTCTAAGTATATGAGAAAAAGGTGGTTGACATTGGTTAATTGCTCTAAGATGCATTAAAGAGAGTGGTCAACGTTTACAAATCTCTAGAAATAGAATGTAATTTAGATGTAAAATTGTAATACCTTGTTTTCCAAGATCGTCACAATCTCCCCGTAAATTTTTGCATTCTGGAGTGATCACCGGCAATGTAGGTGGAATTGGATTAATAGTTCTGAAAGATGTAGGCGAAATTGTTGGTTTTGCTGTCGTACTTGTCGTTGTTGCTGTTGTTGTCGTCGTTGTGTCAGGCTCTGTAGTGGTTTCAGGCTTCTCTCCATCTAAATTATCTGACGGTAAAAGATTAACATGCGATTCTCGCCTAGAACCAGACCAGTTGGACATCCATATAGTTTGTTTATTTTGTAAATATCCGTCTTCGAAAAACCGCCACGTTGTCCGATTTGAGCACCTTTTTGTTTTGGCACCATTGTAGGCTGTCCGTTACGTGAAAATGCCTAAATTATACGATCCTGATGCCAAGTGTTCCTACAAATTGCAGATCCAGAAGTTAGAGTGAGTCTCTTACCTTTCCACCATAATGCATAATCGATGAATAGTCGTAAGTTGTTCCTAGTGACTGGATCGTACCTTGACCGTACTTTTCAAACTGACCTAAGAAAATATCTTTTATTTCGGTAGCATTCGATAGTGATGAAATCATTCCTCTTCAAAAATATTGCAGCAGAAACGTTTATTTCAGTGTCTAAGACCAAAACAACAACAAGAAGAATATTACGAATCACAGGCAAGCGCCCATCCCTCGGGGAATTCAGTTTACTGGCTGAATGCCAAAACAAGATGATAGCAGGAAACCGCTGAAGACAATGCTGCCTCAGAAGGTGAATGTAAATGAAGGTCCGAAAAGTCTCTAAAAAAACTTCGCCATTTGCATTAATTGTAAAAACTCTTGGTATACCCACGAGAAAATGTTCTCAGGGAGTTAACAATGCATTTCATAATGAGTAATCCCCTTCAAATTTCAAGATGAGATAACAGCAAAAAACTAGTACTCTTTTAACGAGCATTAAATCGAAAATGAAATAAATTGAAATTATCTTTGCATTATCCCATGATTTGCTTCATAGGTTCCTTCATTTTACATCTCTTCTTCATCTTCAATGCTTTATTGAATGCTGTTGATCGCCTTCAACTTGAAGTGAAACATATTGTTTAGCATTCCGTCGGTATTTAAAGATGTGACATCCAAGAATTAAAAAAAGTGGTTCTTCTTTTATCTTTTCCTCTCTAACCTTGCATTCCTGGCTGTATATTGTTCCACAAAATGGTGATGTAGTCATCTCTGTCGGTTCGACTTTGTTCGTGGAAAAATCCTACAGCATGCATCAATTCATGGATGATAATTCCCTTCTGAATGCATCCTGATCCAAGGGAAAGCGATTGTTTTCCACCTAAAATAAGCGTCTATGAATGGGAGTTTTCAGACGTCACTTTAGAAAAAAAACGATTTCTTTTTAGACCAGCCTTCTGCTGGGATGGAGTTAGGACCATTCGCTATTTCCACAGAAGAGGGATAATGAATGGAAATTTGATGTGTAATCTATATTAACCTTGATGTGAATGCAGACGAAACTTTAGTTTAGTTCGGCCCAAGCTTACAAAACCTTGGCGAATTTAAATACGACGTCTTCGCGCAAAAACAACTCTTATTCGATGATTTTAAAAACATTGGGTTTATCAAAAATATTTTATTGGTGAATTTTGATAACTCCTAATTAATAGTTGATTCCTAGCCGATGTAATTGGAAATGCAAGCAAATGTAGTGGGGTCAAAACGAAATGAAAACCCGATGCAGTTGCGCAAGCGGGTGCGCTCAGTGTGAAGCGTAGCGGTTAAGATCGTGGTGGAACCTTCGCTAGCACCAATCATCCATGCAGTTCCCACCTCGATTCCAACCGCAATCTCCACTGCTTCGAGCGCAGCCGCTTACGCAACTGCGCCGTACTTCATTTCGTCTTGGTCCGACTTTAGGAAATTGGGCGATCAGGTCTGTCCGGAGGACCGCAACGCGCGTTCGATTGGGACAGGGCAGAGGGTGCGCATGGAAGGACACAGTATCAAGGGAAATCTATATTTTGGTGGTCACAACATACATTTCGGGATAAAGGATAGGGATGAAGTTTCTGGCGTTAATCAATCCGCTTGGGATGCGCCCCCACGTTCACTTCAATTCAGAATCGTTTGAGGTCCACGAACGTGTAACTGGCCCATACAATGACTTGCGGGGCTAGCCGATGAGTCAAATCAGTGTTTTTATCCTCCCAGACAAGTCTGGTACCAATTTATCGAAAACGGAGAGATGAAAGATTTGGTGAGTATCAGTGCGGATTCGAACCTCCGATTGATCGTGCAGGAAGCGGAACCGCTACACTACACCGGTCCCACATTTCGGGAGCAATAAATATACTGCCATACTGTATTGAAACGTGCACCAACGCTTCACCCTTCACATGCGCCGCATCTGTGTGTGAGCTGACAACATTAAGTGAGGTTTTCCCAGCAACTGGAGGAACTCAGGGGTATACAATGACGTGTTATGTATAAGGCGCGTCATGGGAAATATTGTACAGGAATCCCGTTCCCCAGGAATGCCTTTTTTTCAGGACGATTATACGGAATAGAGCGAGAAAACGCTTATATTCGTCATTAACGCTCCTAACTCGATTTTATCCTGAAAAGATCTGAACTTAGCCAATTCTTTGCTATCCTGCCTTCAATACCGTTCACCAATAAGTATTGATTGGTGATTGGTGAGTTAGAAATGGACACTGTTTAACGTTGTTGACTTGTCTTTTTTTTCAATTTTACGTTCTACCCTAGTATTAATTGTTGTTATATTACATATGATTGCAACGTATATTACTGCGAAAACAACGAATTAATTTGCACAATTTTCTCTCGTCTAACAACGATATAGGCGGGTTTTTCAGGGTGCTCGACCTCTATTTTGTTCCCTCTTTACGCACTGAAGTAGCTGCAGCTTAGCCTTTTAGGCAAACTGACAAGCGGCCTCACACAATAGTGAACACCGCCCAACGTCAAACAAAAACAAGAAGCCTAAAAAAAAGAATCAGTTGAGTCGAGTATAGCTCTTGAAAAGAACGCACGCACTGAAATACGTACATTATCGACTTTTTTCTCCCACTTACCGATTTTTCCCACCATTGAATAACATCCTCGATCAGGGAATATATATACATAATTAATGTCGTTATTCGTCTTAGGAACCCATTGAATACATGTATGAGTGGAATATTCTTGCATTGAAGCAGCAATCAGAGATCGACTAAATGAAATGAGGTGAAGATATGTTTGCTGATTCTTTCAAATTGGAAAATAATGATAGGAATTCCATTAAATAATGATCTGAGAAAATAATCTTAACTAAAATAATCTTCCACAAAAAAAAAGTTCATTCTATTCTCAGGATAGTCTCAAGATCTTATTTCCACAGCTTCGTTGTGAAAATGAGATCTTGAAAATAAGTCGACTACGATTTTTTTTTTACCTGTAGCTACTATATTGACTGCTAATTGTGTATGGAATACGACCGTTTGGCCATAATTGATGACGATTCCTAATCGCATTGTACCAGTTCCCATTCCCTGGCCGTGCTCCTCCATTCAAGAACATTTCGATAGTCGATGCATTTAGCTAAAAATAAAATTTGCATAGTGAGCCGGATTTCTAAGATTTTCTCAGGATTTTTTCTTGTTTAAGATATATGTTAGGAGACATCATAGGTGCTACCATTTTTGATAGCCGTGGATGTTCATAGTTTGGGATTTCTTCAGAAAAAAACAACGTCGATGAATTTTTTATTGTAATAGTACTTGCTGTTCTGTGGGTACCATATTCCTGACTTCTGGAGGATTATGGAAACTACGAAATAGAGTAATACTTTTAGATAAGTATTTCTTTAAATAGTTCACTTTTCAAAGTTGTAAAATACATCTTCTCGGACATTGAAGTGCTTTGAAATCATAGATTTCTTCATTTCAACTCCATTTCACTCTGAGCCACACAATTAAATCCATAGATGTGACATTTAAGTCGAAAAGTGGAAAAGATTTGTTTTTAAACAAAGTGAGGCCATAGTTTTGGATTATTGACAACGATTAAGAACGCAACAATGATGTCTGTAAAGTTTGGAAAATTCATTTTCAAAAAAAAAGAACAGATCTTACTAAGTGCAATATCCAGTAGCATGATAGGAAAAAACGTAGGTTAGGTGAACACAGGCAAAATGATTTATATAATCTAGTTACTTCGAAACTGTTCAGTGTTCTCTCTGACCTAAAATACCACATTCGAATGAAGGATAACCGAACGGTATCAAGTAATGAGTACATCGAAAAAAAACAATTAAAACACGATCCAATTTGTAGTGGACAATTTTCTAAATCTACATTTTTTGTAGCAATATAGGTATTAGTAAAGTGGTAATAGCTTCGATAGTAACAGTAGTTCCCTTGTTCCTGCGGTAGAAATTCACGGAAATCTCAATTTAAACTCTCACACAAAGTAAATCGTAATTACTTTTGTTTCTCTTGGGATAATGCTCTAATCGAAAAAATAGACAACCTATTCCCTAGTGAAAACCGTCGTATTTATCTTATTTTAGCTAATCTACATTGCTGTATTTGGAACATTTGTTAATTTAAGCAGACTTTTGGCTATTTCCATGAAACACACACACATAGATAACATATCAAAAGAAATCTAGATATTTGAAAATGAAAAGATTTTAAATTATGACCAGTTACATGCTTGATGTATGCTTGATCAGAAATCGAACCACCCAAATATGACTCATATGTTATTTTTGGATCCAAGATTTATCTAGCTAGCTGGAGTGGTCGCACGCGGAAAGATTTGTCGTCACCATATTCCACGAATAGCGCTAACATAGACCGTGTGAAATTCCAAAACGGTAGCAACAGGACTAACATCGGAAAAAACCAAACATTCAAAATAATTCCAAAACAAAACTTCACATAATAAATGTAAAAATCAAAACTCGCATTTTCATTTGCGATATCTCCTTCGAAACGTGTCTTTCCGTACATAGCATCCGAATCTCCATTATCGTTTATATATCGTAGGTTTTCTGCTATTTCTGCTCCTAACTCAAAATCGCTTGGCGTAAGAACAGTTTCGTATTCAGGAACAGATCGATCGAATTGCTGAAAATCCCAGGAAACTAGCATCACCACTAGGAACTGTAGAAGTAATGATTGATCTCACCAATGTTTCGTAATCATACAATTCTAATTTTGGTGGTAAAAATGCATAAAGAGCTGTAACAGACGCAAATACTCCCAAGCATATTAACATTCTGAAATTATAGTTGCATCGAATTGATATCGATAAATATATGTTTGTGATAATCCGATAGGTTCTATTTATCTTCTAAATTTACCTAGAAAAACGATGACAATGGACAAGGGCGACTAAAGCAGCGGAGTACACAAATAGCAACCGGAGCCTAGAGGATCATGTCTACGAGGAGAGGGAGAGAGTGACCCTGACTCATTAGTGCAAACATAAAGGATTTTCTTCAATGTGATCATGACGAAGATGGATTCAAGTATTTCAGGTGAATATCATAGTTCCAGAATAACCGGGTTCGCATGTCCAAGTTTTCATAAATGTCACTACCGCGGTACAGATATTTTTTGGATTGGCGTATGGTCAAAACGAGTTGAAAAAAATATACAGATGAGATTAAGCATCATATAAGGTAAACGATAGAAAAACTGAGGGATCAGAAGAGAAAAAATGAGAGAAAAGAGAAAAAAAAAACGTGGGTAATACCACAAAAATGTCAGAATTTATACGAAAATAGATAAAAATGTAGACAGAAATTATCATAAACAAGAATGCATGTTTAGAAACGCAGAACAAAAAAAGGAAGAATTATTGAGTTTATTGAATAGTCTTTAAACAGCACATTTATCAAGGAATGTGAAAGAAGTAGAAAAGCCAGAGATGTCTTAAGGGGGTAACTACAAAGCACTGATATAAACCGATGTGTGCTCTTTTGTTAGCAGACTCGTTTAATATCAGTGGATTACAATAACATTCAAAAAATTCGTTGCTTTTATCAACGAAAAAAAGAGATTGAACGATTTAAATACAATACGGTATAGAATTATAAAACAATACAACACATTTATGGAAAATTTTAGTGAAATTATATTTGTATTAAAGGTATAAGCAGTCACAAATTTCCACTTATTTAAGAAAAACCAATTAATATTTGAGTTTCTTTCTAGGTGGATTAGATCAATTACGTCACGTACATGCCGAAAATGCAAAAAAAAAATTATCAATGGAATGTGATACACTCGGTAGAGTGACGAAAAAGTTGGCGGCGAGCCAATCCACTTCAGTAATCGTCATAATCGACGCTGAAAGATTCAATGTCCAAAGATGAACTATTGGTATGCGTTGTGCTAGAAAATATTTACTTTTGCGGGTGAGCTACGACTATTTTTTTGTGAAAAGGAGTATCATGTTCGCACTTGAAAGATTGAACGAGGACACTTCAATGAGCGCACGATTAACCCAGACGAACCATAGATCCACATTTGGCACTTACAGTAATACTAACATAGAGTAATAGTATCTAATTAAGTGCTATGAAATTCAACACTATCATTTTATTTTTGGAATATTTTTAGAACTAACGAGAAGGTCACATAGAGACGGTTTCAATGGTGGACAGCTTATAAGGTGGGGAGTAGGAGTCCGACTTGTGGGCGTAGCACACTCTCCATGTGCGGTCAGCCATCGTCTAGTGCGAAAACAAACAAGCAAAAAAATCACCGCTGCATCCTAAAATGCTCGTTTAAGCTAGCTAAAACCTATTCTAACGGAATAAGGTGTTAGCATTGTAGCAGACGATCTCCGGAAAAACCACTACCAAGTGGAACCATCGTCCTCAAATGATGCTTCGAAAGAAAAAACGGTTGAAAAACTTACAAACCTTCACATCTTCTGTCAAAGAGCTTACAAGCGACAAATAATCTATTTTTCAACATTTGTTCAATACAGAATTTTCAAAAAAAAGGTCAATTTTGAATCTGCTTTGCTGAACACTTACACCATTAAAAAGTCCATGCTTGTTGTGAAAAATAGTAAAGATAATGGAGCTAACTCAACGCATGATCAACTTCAAATAATAGAATTCTCTGAAACTGAGCACAGAATCTCTTATTTTGGGTCGAACAAGTAATTAATTACATAACTGGAATATTTTATGACAAATGGGTAACAGAAATGTTGAAAGCCGACAAAAAGTGCTTCAGAAAGTGAAGAATACAGTTTTATGACCAACCAAAGGTTGATATCTAAGCTGCTAATACACCAGGAAAAAAATTGCGTTTCAATTCCGACTTTTCTAAAAATTTTTTACGCAGCCGATTTTTTCTTTAAACTTTAAACTCGATCCAGTCAAAACATGATCTGATTTGAATTGCACGAGTTCAACTTGTATAGCGTGTTTTTTGTGAGCAAAGCTTGAATTTTCGACAAGCCATCTGTCTAAAATGCTTTTATTATGATGAATTAATGTAATAATGCAATATTTGTTTAGAACCTCGTAATCATACCAATCACAATGCTAGAAAAAATAACGCAACCCAATTACTATAGCTCTAAATATCACAATGATTTTTAAATGGTTCTTATAGATTAGCAACCAGGGAGTTAAATAGTTAGATAAAACAACAAAACAAAAAGTTTAACTATCGATCAAAATGTTTTTCGTGGTTTCTTGATGAACTCATCGTACGCTTCGAGACCGTCATTGGGAAGAGGATTCAGGATAACTGCATGCTCGAGCAAGTTTGCAAATGGTATCTGAAGCAAATTTTCGAGAATGTTAAAAGGTTGAAGAGCTAGCAAGAGAAAGATTTACCTTTGAGAAGAAGATTTTTGCATCAGGATCCCTTTTAAACACACACCATCGCGGTAAGGCTTTCTAAAAGATACGTAGCGTTTTAGTTTTCTTTTAAGAAATTTATAAAAGTATAGTTTTTTTTAGTAGGTCAGCCAGGTTTTTATTCCCTTAGGGATTGAGGGACAAACTCGCAACAGACTTGTTTGATAAGATAAAAACACCAATTTGGTAGATTTGTTGATCCCCATAAGTCATTGTATAAGATTCTTATGTATTCATGAACCCTTATGGTTCTGAGTTAATGTCGAATCCGTTTTCAGATCCCGAAAGGATTGGTCAGGGCCAAAGACTATTTTTTCATCTTTCCTCGTCTTTTTCTAGAACCTCTTTTCATTGCACTTCCTTTACACAATATATGGACTTAAATCGACCACCCAAATGGCGAAGAGGTTTTCTATTTTGCGCATTGTTGATGCCAGTCTAAGGTGTGCGATTAGTTGTTAGCTAACCGTGGTTGCTGATTTGTTTGCCCGTTTAGAAGCTGAGCCTCGCACGCACGCACCTATCAAAAACGTGTGTTCAAAGAAAACAAGGCTCTCGCTCGTCCTAAAGCGATTAACTCCTTAATAGCGAGGGATTCCCGCAGCGATGCGGCAATTAACATCAATCTTACATCCGTTATCCAGTTAATGCAACTCAGCGTTTTAGGATTCACAACTGTGTTACTGATCTAGAAAATGATCCGTGGATAAGAAGTAAATGCAGAAAATATGAGCTCATATAATACTTCATGGCACAACTGTTGGAAAACATACATATTTCCACTGTTTTTTCCAAGCACTTACGAAGGAAACCAACAAAATAACGCAACGCTATTGATTAATTAGGAAAAAATGACACCTCAGAAGGATTTTTTCCAATGTTAAACTTTCGTAGGCAGAATATGTCGAGGATGTAGGGAATACTACTTGAAAAATCCGTTCCAAATCCATGTTTTTACTATGCTATGGGAGTTAAAGCACAGAACAAGAGGTTCTTCTAAGTTACACCGTTTCATGAAGGCGCGTGACAGGAATTCAGAACATAAATTTATTCAAGGTGTAATTAGCATAGGTTTGGATTCACAACAATCAATTGAACGACGTAATTATCACGTTCACATAATTTTCCACACTGTCATGCTCTTTCTTTTTTTTTCATCTGGAAATTGAATCTAAAAAAAAACACTTCGCTCGCACATCAGAAAACGAAAATTATTGCCTTGACTGATTACTGGATAGCACGTTATAAATGAAAATTAGTATTAACTAGTATGTGGTTATTGTGTTACCGTAACTGATTATGACTGAGAACCATAGTAGACCTCCTATGGTGAGCCAATACAGGAACTATATACTACAGAAATCACAATTTTCGTGCTCATATTCAATCGTTGGGGGCTGTTCTCAACAATGTTTTGCTGGAGCTAGCTAAACTTGTATGATGACCGGAATGGAACTCAAACAAAACGTTCAGCTTATCCTTTGTACCTCTGTCGAGCTTTTCACCTCCAGGAATAGGGTAGCTGAAAGGGTTGAACTAGTTTGTTTAGGAATTCGCAAACAGTCCCCATACATTACGTTGTTGTGATGAGATTACTCTTTCCATCTCCGTACTTTAGCTAGAACCAGCTGGTTCCTACCGATGATTGAGCATGGCCCCAACCTCATAACACAAATAATTCGACCTACTTCCTTACAGACAGCTGCTGCATGGTTTCCGTCGGCGAATGTTTCCTCAAAAATCCATTGATTCTGTAGTTTCCCATCCAGAAGAACCGTTGTTGAAGTAACAAAGCATCCTGGATTATAAACTTGTTCTTCTCATTGGACTTCAAAAAGCTCAATAAATACCTTGCATTATTACATCTTTTTTTTTCGCGTTTTGAAAACATGACTTACAGTAACTTCAAATAATAGGTAATAGATCTGTAATTACTTGTGCGCTTAAGGTTATACATTACAAAAACTCCACCTGGCCTATACCGATCACTCATATCAACTTGGAAATTGATCCTACTTAGATCGTCCAGAATTCCATCACCTGTAGCCTTGAGTATAGCTTCTTTGAGGCACTAAATACGATGGAATTTTTTTGGTTATGGAAACCATCGCAAATCCCCTATAGGGCATTATTATATGCAGAGATTACATTCATTCTTACCCAGTAACGATAAAACATTGTCATTTTCATCGCTTCTGTTGGCTGTCCTCGCATCATTTTCAACTCATCCGGAGATGCAGATTTTGCCATAGAATTTATGTACTCATCAGCTGTTTTTCCTGCTCCTAAAAAACACTAGTATCAGTATAGAACTACAAAAAATTCTACTTCTCAAGCTACTCATACTTTCTTTGTCCAGTCGCATAAGATCGACTCCAATTTTTGAGGTGCAACTGCTAGCAAATCCAACATAATCACCCTAAATAAGTTTATCACAAGATCCTTCACAAAGTTCTGTCATTCCTATGCACACCTGATGAGTAATATTTAAACCGAACGTAGTATTTGGTGGATTAATCAAATACGGTTTTCCTTTCTCTGTTCGTCCAAATTCGATTTCCTCCCATGGTGTACCTGTGAACTGAGGAAAATATTACTTGTTATCTAAAAAAAAAGAAAATGTTGTTTGTTTCAGAAAATAAAATGTAATGAAGCTACCAAATGTGTTGCATGTCGTAGAAAAAGTCGACCAATGATGCACTGAAGTACATCCTCTCTGGAATAAAAAGAAAATCCACGTTTCTTTTGTGAGAACATGAGAACTCGAGAACATCCGCATTCCACAATACTGTTTTTCAAGGAAGACGTGATAAAGGTGTTCTTTTCTCAAAAAATATTCTCAAAGAAATCTAGAGCTCTTCAAATCTTAATTGCATTACGGTTTATCGTATCGCTTATCAACACGGATCGGACACAAATCGACACTCACCGATGTTGTTTCTTTGCGATATCGGCGAAATCTTCCGCTGTTATGCATTGAACAGCTTTTCGATAATGCATCTCGAACTAAACTCACATTTTCCAACACTTTTGCTATTAATAATAAATCAGAAAGTATTGCGCAAACGCAAACCTGATCATTTTCGAAAGCTTTTTGAACACTGACCACCCAACGATTACATTTACATCTGAAATTGTTGAATTCTTACTTGGTTTGTAAAAACATAATAAATTTACTAGCAAAACTTCTAAATGCAATTTATATTTGATAAATTTGAATGTTATGTTTTGAAAAACACCGAGTGACTTTGGTGAATCATGGTCCCTCATAAAACTTGAATTAAGATACGGAAAGTTTAATTTTATGTAACTTGACAAATCGAACATTCAGGAAAGAATGAAACCACGTAAGCAAATTATAGACACTTAAAAAAAAAACAAATTCGAAAAACTGACATAGTGAAAGCAATGATTGCTGCACAAAGTACAAGGAACCAAATCCTCTAGGATGTCGATCGAAAAAATCCTCATCGAGTCCAGTTCTATATGCGCTAAGAGGCGTAACCAAACAGACTATGATCAACTAAGATCAATTCGGATAGTTTGATCTACAGTCATCAATTACAATGAGCGTCACTAGTTTTATTCCTGCATTCTGTCGTCAGTAGATCCTTTCTAATGAAATCCGTTATGGATAGATCATAGAGTTCCAGAATATTCATTTCTATGATCAGTTTAAGCGCTCAGCTAGTTACATCTCTGTCAACTCATATAAGATCGAGGTCATCACCCTTTGAACCTTCAAAATTTACGAAATATGGCCTCGCAAAAGATATTCTTCTTTTATCCTACTAGGACGAGTATGCGGTCAAATGTTCTTAAAACGCTTTCAAATCACAATCTCTAGATCTCATCTTCTACTAAATCCTAGGAACGCCATTGCTTGAGGCGACCTGAGGCAACGTGAGACAATTAGCCTTAATTGCTGAGCTTACCCGCGCACGTAAAAAGATACGAAATTTTCAAAAAAAAAAACTACCTATTTAAGTAATTCTAACGAAGCTAGCTCGTTACGAGTTTGTATGACGGACTGAACGTTTTGTTCCATACGTAGTAATATTATCGATTGGATATGAACAATACACGCCAAAAAAAAGCCCTGTTTCATCGGTGATCACATCCAAATCACGCTCTCTTTCTCCATAGTTCAAGAGCTATAACTATTTGTTTATTCACCTAATAAAACAAAAAATGTATGTTTACCGAAGTTGAAAAGTTGCGCAAGGTCAGACTAAGAAATAAAAAGATAAAGTGTAGAAAGTGGAATTCTCAGATTTTTTTTTCTTTACGTGTATATTATCGTAGTCGGCTACTCCATAAAATAAAAACCACAAATTTGAAGATTCACAAATCTTAAAGTCTAAGAAACAAAAAGATGAGACTAGATTAAACTTATAAGAGAAACCACACTTATGAAAATTGAGTTTTCCACTCTTTCGAATTATATTTAAAGACATCATTGTGGTCAATGTTTTATAAAAGGTATAACTTCCGCTGAATCAATGAAATATTCAATTATTTATTTTTTTATTTTTTAATTATTTAACTTATTTAAGTCCGCTATTAAAAACATAGACGTAACATTTAGATAAATAAACAAGCAAAGGTTAGTGTTGTAGAATTACATTAGTCAATCTAAATAGTTATTTTCCACGCTGATATTAATTTTATGGATTTTTTTCGCTGCTCTGCTTGAGATGTTTGTAGCTGGTCCTAGGTCCTATAAGATGTAATCGAAAGAATCCATGAAAGATTACATGCATGGCAGCGCATGTGTACTATGTGCGCGGAGTATGAGTACTACATACTTCAACAAAATTCCTGAAAGGGCAAAAAAAGAGGAATGGAAAAAACACGTCTTCTCTAGGTGACGTAGATACCAGAGGCGAGAAAAAATTTGCACTATTAGATTTTTGTAATGACAATTTTTTAGTATATAAGCAATTATAGCATAAAGATTCAAACATATATTTTTTCTTAACAAAATAATGTTCAGTTGTGGAAATAATGCTGCTCCATAAGTGTGTATCACTTGATCTGCACTAATAAACTTTTGGAAGATAGGATAATACTTTCTTATTGTCAATAAATAATTTGTGAGCAAAAAGATCTCTTTCATATTAAGATTCCTGATAGAAAATCCAAGAGTTCTTAAGTCTCCGTACAAATCAAAAAGCTAGACTCGCTTAAATTTTGTAATAAGTCTATTTTTTGAAGTGGAAGGAAAACGATTGGGAATCTCACCGCTGAGGTAAGTTGGAGGGATTGGGTGCGTTGCATGGCGGTCCAATCAATACGATCTTTCTAGATCTGATCTACTGATCTACGCCTTACAAAACAATTTTTCGGATATCTAACCCCATTCCAGGATATTGAACTTATTCTGTCCTAATTAGAAATAGGTTTTTTAAAGATGAATGAATAGGATGACTCACTCGGCGGTCATGTTGCGACGTTGAGGATGCGATGCGATGCGTGTGCACGTGTGGTCTGGATGGCCTTGAACGTGTCGCACAAGATGAAAAGATAGTTCACCCGCTTGTTGCACCCCTCCCTGAACATTCCAGCTGTAGAGTCCGTTTTGTGGTTATCGCTTGATCTCCGAGAAACTATCGAAAATAAATGTGAGCCATCAAACATTTTGCGAGGAAACCCATCTGCAGACCATTTGTCATATGGATGACTTCATCAAATCTTTATAAATGATGAATTATTCAAATTCAAAAAATTTTCGATCTCTGGTTCCAACGCTGTTTAGCGGTTTGATCTCTCTGTGTATCATCCATTATTTGGTTCAAATGATTATTTTTAGAGTGTTAGCTGCTTCGCTGCCTATGTACTGTTCACAACGTATCCATCCTATCCTGCAGCTTCAGGATCGGGTAGCATTCTAAAGAACCTTTAGGTCATCATCGCTCAATAGGTTCAAAGCGATAAATTTCAAATGATGAAACATGAAACTGGACTGTTTTTTCTCTCGATGAATCATGGTAATATTCGACGTCTTCAAGGATCTTTTTAATTCCAAAAAGGAAAAAAAGAAAGGTGTAGAGAAGGATTAGAGGTGGATGTGCATAGAGCAGATGGTAGGAGATTTGGCTGCAACTGTACTGTCGATAGTAGCTCGAAACCTCCTAAGTTCAACCACTTCTTTCACACATCCGAGCCGATAAATCAGTACCAGAATGTCTGGAAAGATAAAACACTGATCCAACACATCGACTGACTCTCCTAAGTAATTGAAGTCGAACGCGTAGGTGCATCCAAGTAGTTTGGAAATTTTCTCCACTTTATCCTTTCAACTGATTTGCCCTTCGCTATCCCAATTTCTTAAAGAAGTTAAGCACCGTATTTTCCAAGAAAAAAAATAGCAAAGTGGTTACGGTACGTTTTAGAATACTGAATTTTAGAGGATTTTTGATGTACAAGTTGCCATGTCAGTTTACTTCCGAATTTCTTCTGTAATATATACAAAGTGAAGGAATACGGAGAGAGGCAGAAATAAAAACCCTGCTAAAAATTTATTGATCAGTTTTCGTAGCTGTGAATGTGCTCATGGTATAATAAATGTATTCATCGAATAATGATGTGAATCCTCAGTTAGATGTAGATAAATTTTCTTTTTTTTTAAATTTTCGTCGCAAAAATTCTTCGCATGAATAAAACCAAATTATAGAATTATGAGGAAATCCCCAAAAAGACTTTTATTCTGTACAAGAATAGTAGTATGTCGAGAAAACATCAAAATAAACTTATTTTTACGCATTCCCATAGTTTATCGTTCCAGAAATTTATACGATGCACTGCTATCACGTTGAAAGCAGGACAGAGAAAAAAAGGATAACTAACTCATGTGTGGACACAGGCCTACCAACCAGCTTATCTGCAAAAGTTTCTTTCCAGGAATATCATCACTCGAGCAAATGTTAAAGTACCGAATTTAGTATAGTGGCTTATTTAGCAGTATTTACTAGAAGACAATCGTCTAATCTTTCCCCATTTTTCCGAATTCCCAGAAAATTATCGTTCCAATGCATATGGGATGACATGGAATTAGAACATATGCCCAGGAACAGTAATTATGTACCATTGTGAGTTTTTTTTTTTGTTCCAGGATATTCCTATTTTTTTTTTACTATGTCATGTCTTCATGAAATTTTTACGAGTTAATTTGCTGGAATTAAGCGAACTGTATTTTACAGGGTGATTAACTTCGCAAACACCCTGAGCATCAATACAACTCACAAGTAATAACTCTCTGATTGCAAATTCTACAGCACCTTCTGTATTACAGTAATGTTTCCTGGAATATGGTAAGCTTAATCCACCACGTAAAGATTTAGCTTAACAAAATCAGGTGGAATTATGAGGTGTACTTCCCTATTCTTTTCTTGCTATCTAACAAGTATGAAAAACAAAGTAAATGAAGAATAAAAATTATGTTTTCTTAGGAATTTCTAGACGAATGTTCATACACAATATTTATCCAGAAAACAACTCAGAAAACGTATTTTAACAGATATCAGCGCATTCAACGATGAATTACTAGCTCTTAGCGCTGATCAACCTTTGATCACTACCAAGCAGAATCGACAGCTCAACGCAGGTTCAGTAAAATTACCTCACACGCGTGAGGTTGACACATCACTCAATCTGGCTATCTCAGACGAAGAAAAATGATTTAAACTATGAGATCAACAATCAAAGTGACAAATTAAATGCGTTTATAGTCCGTCCCAGACAAAGAAATCGATACATGTATTTCGTAGGATGTTGCCATCGAGGTAGATGCTCAATAAAAACACGTCTTCTCTTCGAACCTATGCGAAAAACAGCATTCAAGATATTCTGCAAACTAGTTTAATAATAAACTGTACTTTTCGAAAATATCCAATATGTGGAAATGTCGTATATTCTTCATGGAAACTCGAATCCCGAATGATTTTCGCATGAATTAAAGCAATAATCAGAAAGCAGAGAGGGTGATTCCTTCGAAACATTGAAGATTTTAGTATTAACAACTCAGTGTTGTTTTGAAAAAGGCCCTAGTCACATAGATGAATCAAAAATATGGAGATTCTATTAATAATCTTTCGAACATTGATTCCGGTAAATATTCGCCATAAAGTGTACCACATGAATAAAACATCAACGAACTAGGACCTAATGAAATCTAGTGATCCTAACATCTTCCTTTTCGCTGTTGCTAATTCCATAGTTCTGCGATGTTAACAAGCAAAGCGAATTTTCCACAAATATTTGATAGTATCCAGAACAGAGCTAAGATAACAACGATTTAATAATATATCCCATTAAAAACTACACTGATACACAAAGAACAAAAAAAAAACAACAGCAAGGCATCTTGTACCCTAGCGGATTATAAGAAGCAATTCTAAGAAATTTATAGAACAAAAACACAAAAAAACAGGCTAATTAACAATATGGGAAGGACTCTCACAAACAACTTATAACCCAAGATTTTATCACAAGCTGCAACGGTAAGAGCGACGAGGATTGCCAATAAGAAAAAAAAAAGCGAGTGCGAACACTCGATAAGTCATCAAATTCTGTCACTCCCTCTTTGCAGGGACTCCTACAGAGTGGCAGCGAAGAGGGACGAATGAGGTTTTAATAGCATGTGAATTACTAAGACAGGCAACGCTTGGCCTTGAAAAACACCAGCAGAATGACCGTATTAGAAGACGAAAAACCTTGGACACACGTAGTATGAAGTACAAGTAAGATATATAGGAATGGGTAAAATTCCGAAAAATTGAAGTTATAGGTCTAGTAAATAGAAAATTAGTAAAACCTTTTCCTTTGACGTTCACTTCTTTTCTGAAAAAATATCACTCCAAATCCAAGGCCTCCAACTAGGACAACAATGCCGACAATAACAAGCATTATAGTTCCAAACCACCCGAGCTTCGACGGACGTGGATCTTCGATGTGATCACGAGGTGCAGCTTTGAATTCCGCCTGAGGAACGATGTCCCTGCGATTCGTCTGAAAATTAAGAAAATTGTTTTGCTACGGGTATTTTTGCATAATTGAAAAGTAGATACTGAGGGGAGTTCATCCTCTCAGTATCTATTTTATATATATATATATATATATATAATGGCAGAGTTAAAGAAATGATTAAAATAGCAAAGAAAAATTGAAACGTTAGAAAGAAACACGCCAATCTGACAGAGCAACATCTCACCATTGGCCCTAAAACTTATATGGCAGAGCTAAAAGGCAGAGTGCAATGAACGGTAATCGTAGTGAAAATAAATCAATCGCGTTTCAGACATTTGGATACGGAGGAGTTTCTCCGCTGAAGATGCTATTGCCGTAGACAAAGCATTTGACAGCAAATCAGAATCGTCGAGGTTTTACGTGTTGGCCAATAGAAATAACTTCCAGAGAGCAGCCAATTTATCATGACAGTCTTTTTTCAATCATTCCAGACATGTCTAACACCAATTTATCGATCCCGGAGGGATGAAATACTTTATTGGCTCTAGGGCGGAGTCGAAGCATTGATCGATCGCATTGATGCAGTTACAGCCTGACCTCTTAACAACTGCGGTATACCCGCATTTTTTTCTTTTCGAGGCAGCCAAAATTGATCAAGTCAGAAATATCAGACCTATACTTCGACAGGAAAACGAATGGAAACTCACTATGATGGACTACTTCATTTATAGCCAAATTTCCGAGTAAACAATGAGAAGGACAGCGACTAAACCGCTAAACGGTACCCCATTGCTATCTGCGTTGCTACTGTCAGCTAAGCAATGTGAGGTGTACATTTGATGTTTATACAGCAATTAAATAGAAACCACCATAGTTGTGTGTTAAACAAAGAGAATCAACAGAAAAAAAAAGAGAAAGCAGCTCACCTCCCCCGCACGATCGACATGAGCAAATTCTTGTTCAAACATTTTCACTCCAATAACATCATGATTGTCTGAAACGGTACCTAATCATCACCAGACGTCAGTAGTAGGGAATAAATATGTTTAAGAAACGACCCGCAGAAAGCAGGAAATCGCCTTAAAGCCATAATGGTATTCAGCTACCAAAGAAAAACCCATGAATATTTTAGTGTTAAACCTACAGATTTCTCTGGACAAGTGAGAAACTTCAAAACATACCTGACAAGTCACCAGTAGCAGCACTTATTCCAAAGTAATAGCCAGTAGGAAGTTGCACATTGTTCACACTAAAGCATAAGCTCCACTCGTAATTACCAGCAATATCCGTGAAAATCTAAAAACAACTCTTATTTGAGTATATGTAGATTTCAACACCCAAGAAGGGAATAAATCGACGAAATAAAAAAAATCGGAATGCAAATACAATATACTGGATGCCTCACCGACAAAGTGTCACCAACATATCGTATAAGTATTTGCGTCTCACGATCCTTATTTCGGAACTTAGCCTCACAACCTGAAACATGAAATAATAAAGCGATAAAAAATCACAAGACACGAAGAAAGATGATAGAAGGTGAAGAAATGATAGCGAAAAAAAATCATACCTGTATGTTCTCCACCCAGTTGAGTATGTGTACCGTCTTTGTCATGATCGTAATGTAAAGTACCGTCCGAAACCATAGCTGATATATAGGGATGACTGTGCTAGAAAATCGGGAACAAATTAGAATAACAACACCTCTCAGGTGAAATAAAATTTCTGATAAGAAATCTGTCCACGGTAAAAGTTTAGCGGGGAAAAGCTGTTGAATAACTCACTGAGTGTGGACCATTGTGGTTACTGTAGGTGTCTAAGAAAACACCTAAACCACGGAAGTAATCTTTTCCCCCGAATACTGGGCCCATCTGATTTGGTTCTGATACATACCAAATTGCCATTCCATCACCGAACAGGTCGCCTTAAGAAATAGCTGTCATCGAAGAAAAAGAAAAAATTATGATATAATGTGGAACTTAAATAAAACAAAGGAAAAAAGAACTATAGGAGAATATATGAAGAAACTGACCTGTAGAACCACTGACTTTGAATGAAATTTGCAATTCCCAGTCTCGAGACCATACTTGCTAAAAAAAGATTTTATGTGAAAAAAGTTGAAAGATGGGGAAGGGGATCATGAAGTACTTCTAGGATGGCTAACAGTTATGTCCCAAGTGAGATGACAATTGAGAAGCACCATCCAAGATCCGCTAACAGATTACCTGCATGTTCCAGATAGCACCCTGACGGCTTTGCTCATCTGTTGTTAACCGAATCTGTTGACTACTGACCATGGCGCTTCCTTGAATGTTCCAGAAGGGGATTTCCATTCCAGCTCCTTTAATATACCATAACTTTGTAAGGTAAAGAACAAATAAATTTGCATATAAGAAAAAAACAAAGATGAAAGAAGAAAAATATACCTTGGTACGGTCGTGTCAAAGAATGTTCCCGTTTGTAGTATCCACGGAATTCATGGACTGACGTGCCGTCTATATTTTGCGCCAATGCTTCAGCAGCCGTTGGAGACGCGGACGGTGCATCTGCTGTGACAACACCAAGTAGGAGTAGAACTCGCCACATGGCGAAACTCTAAAGTGTTCATTCTCTGGCAATCGACAGACTTTGCACTATCCACAAAGAACGACTATCTCATCCAGAAATTCAGCTCCATGCACACATCGAAAGCATTAGTTTAAACTCGATCAATGAGAAGTTAACAGATCATCCTCCTCGCAAACATTTGGTGAAGTGAAGTGAAAACCAGCAGTAGAAATTATGTTTTGTACATTACAAACCCTAATTGCTATCAGAAATGAAGTTCGAAAAAACTTCCGATTATTTCGATTCAAAAGAACAAAAAAAAAATTAAAAGGAAGTTCTCTCGTAGATTTACGTTGAAAAAATTGGTTATATGAAGAACTGTACAGTTGTGATCAGAACTAGAAGATGATTGTCCTTGACACTGTTGTCTGTAAATAAGATGCTAGAAATACAAATGGAATGAAAAAATTTGATTCACTTTCTTCCATAACCACAGGTCAAAATTATTATGAACAGAAATATAAACAAATTTCCCACTAGAAAAATTTGAAGAATTCCAGCGTCACATCCTAAATGAGAGTCCTCTCCAGAAAAAAAATGTGGGAAACTGCATAGCATCAAGAATAGAATGATTGCTGACAACATATGTGATGGAAATTATAAATTCATAATAATTCATATGTATAATAGGCGCAGAATTCATATATGTGGGAATTCTAACATCACAAACAGAGTAAGGACAATAAAGAGTAATTACTAGACAACTACTACAGAGTTATAGATTCAGAAACGAGGAGAGAATCGCTGGATACTCGAAAAACACCCTTCAAACTGATATTGATTGAACATAATCGTCCGCACATTTCTGCTATGAAAAAAAACTCCATCGACTACACGAAAAAAGTGATACTGTTCATACATAGTCTGCTTAGAGACGAAGCAACGCCTCACAATGAGCACTGCTCTTCGAAACTGACGTGGCAATAACAAATAATGTGGAACAAGCCGAAATATGTGACCCACTCATTTTCGCGCTGCGCCCTCATGAAAATCAGGGACATCATTTGAAGACTCCCACCGTATTCGAGCTGCAAGCTCGCAACATTGCTGGTCAAGCAATATTTTGCGATCTCTTCGCGGTGTGGGTGGTCTTTGTTGTCTCGTTGTTCTCTGCTGGGATACCGGACTAATGTGGTTGTGGTCTGTTGCTTTTTTCTTCTGGTTCCGGCTTCATTTCTTCTACATTTCTATAGATGGAGTGTTTTGCTGTGTAACTGTTGCGTTCCTCGCGTTCCTTCTCTTTTTATAATCACTCTCTGTAGCTTGTAGTTTGCCTTCTATCAAATGTTTCAGGTAAAAATTATGTACGCATTGCTGCTGCTTTTTGCTGTCAGTGTTATTGCTGAAGATGCGTCAACTCAAACTCGGGTAAGTCTTTTTTTCCTGTGAAATTCATTTCTTTTTCTGTTTACGAATTTGAGCTAGGTTCTCCCTGGATGTCTTATAATTGCTTTTATCAGTTGCATAATATCCTTACGGTTTGCTTCATCGACCTCATTTACGAGTAATCCTTTAGTATCTCAAAGAAGATACAAATAGTGTTATTGC
Organism: Necator americanus; assembly: GCF_031761385.1. Lineage (NCBI taxonomy): Eukaryota > Metazoa > Nematoda > Chromadorea > Rhabditida > Ancylostomatidae > Necator > Necator americanus. Next base: position 6,822,314 of record NC_087376.1, read on the forward strand.
AGAAGTTGTGAGCATCGTGGTTGAAGCAGGAAGTTTCAACGATTTTCAAAGGCGATGGCACTGAAAGTGCTTATATTCGTGACGATTTTCACAGTAATGCTTCCAAAATTTCTGTAGTCGTGCCCCTACCTTTAGTACTTACTTTTTTTTTTCCATTTTTTTAAATAAATAATTAAAAAATAATTTATGGCTAATTTATGGCTTAAGATTTGAAGAAGGAAATTCATCTAGGAGATAGGGACGTGTCTACAAAGATTGGAGGTTGTACTTGTCACAATAATTATCTTCTCTTAAACCATGCCGATGTAATTTGTCCCATTCTCTCTTATTTGTTTTTCAAGTTTTTTTTTTCTGCGGGAATACTACTTTTATTCGATGAAAAAGGAAGTGAAACACTTGTTTAATTCCAGACAATTTTTTCTCAATTTCCTGTGCAGGCCTCGCTAGGTATCGGTAGATTCTGTTTTATTTCCTTTTGGATGATCCATTTCCGCTTCTGATATTGTTTCAATCATGGTAACGTACTTTAAAAAACGGAAATTCCCCAATAAGTAAAAATTAACCGGAAAAGGAGTATTTTTTTGCAAACCCTTATCATGCACTTGTTCACATTTGGTCGAGCCTGCGTTTTATTTATACACTTCCTTTTGTATTCAGTTTTTGGTTAAGCCAGCTCTTAGTAAAATATTCATCTGTTTCCTTTTCGAACTAAGGATCATTTCCCTACCAGCTCATCTCTCTCAGGCGAATGTCGAGTTTTGTTCTGAGAATGAATTTTGTACGTACACAATGTCAACCTTTTTCTTGATTTAATCTTTTCTCTTTCTTTTATTAATACCCAACTTTCTAAGATAGGATAGTTGGGAAGGAATTTCTATTTATAGAGGCGATATTACGATCGCGATAACTGAATACGAAACGCCTCACGTCCCTTTCTCTTGACTCGGTTTTTGTGTACTACCGTTTTATGCTATTTCTTACCTTTTTCTTTCTTCTGTATATATTAGAGTGGCTCAGCTACATATACATTCATCTCTTTTTTTTAGGACGCCTTCATCGTTGCAAGCAAATTCCCTCAATCCATCTATGCCGTTGAGAACATGGATCTTGTGCTAGAATATGGATTGTACAATACTGGTGACAAAGCTGCATTGAAGGTAATTTTTTAGTGATGATTTGCAAAAAAAAGTGTCTCATATTCGTCTAATTAATATTTCGTTCATTTAAGGTTACTCTCGACGATCGTCACTCGTTCCCAACCCAGTCATTTGAAATTATCAAGGGTCTCCTTAATGTTCGGTTTGAGAGAATCAATCCTGGAGCGAATGCTACCCACTCTGTTGTTGTGAGTACAGTTATATTACAATTTGTTTAGTTTTTCTGAAGTTCTGTAATATTTCTTTTTTTAGATTCGACCACGTCAATTCGGAGTGTTTAACTACACTTCCGCTCAAGTCACATACACATCCGAAGACAGCAACGACATTCGTGTTGGATACACGAATGCTCCCGGTGAAGGTGAATTTTAGTGTTCGATTTATCATCTTTTGCTTTTTTTTACTTTACTTTCTTTAATAACACTCATTTGTAGGATACATCTATCGTCTGAAAGAATACGAACGTAAATTTGCTCCTAAATATATCTATTGGGTTGTGTTCTTCATTCTAATCGCCCCCACTACTCTTGGATCCTACCTCGCTTATTCCAAGAGCAAGAACAAGTATGAAGAGTTGGCCAAGAAAAGGAACTAAATATATTGATTATCCATTAGGTGTTATGTTTTTGTAAAGCGGAAAGGTTTTAAAGTTCATCTTTCGAAGGATTTTTACTTTTTTATCTCAGTTTATAAGATAAGATTTATTGTGATACTATGGTCTTGTATGGTTTTTATTGAAGAAGTTGGTTCTTTTGTTCCACCTCGCCATTCTTAAAACATATGCTCCCCTGTTTTTGATTTGCTTGGGTTTATCTGTTGCTCCCAGGCCACTTTTTATTCGTTGGATTTTCATCACTCCGAATCACGGCGGGTTTTCGCTGCTTGTAGTTCCATTGTTTATATAAATGACATTACTGTGATCTAATTTATTCTTGTAATGAATATCTTCTATAATTTCTTCTGCACTGTCTTTTTTATTTTTTACGTAACAGTATTATGGCAGCCAAACTTCAAGTACACACGGCAAAGCTTATAGCCTGTCACTCAATATTATGTTGGGAAGCTGCTCATTTCTCTTCAGCGGAAATGAGACTGCAGTTAGTTCTAGAAATTTGTAGAAAATTTTTTTTTTCTGACGGACAAAAGACGTAAAATCTGAATCAAACACCACAAATGGAATGGATATCAGCATTAGGGCAACATAGGCTCCAGGTTATTTCTTCACTGCACAAGGAACGGTAGTTATTTGAATGATCTAGAACTTCACAGATTTGTAATTGAAGAAAGGATAGAATGTGAGTCTGCTTGACATTTCCAGTCAAAAAAAACCTTATCGAATAGATTGCCTACACAGATCCTGTCTAAACGTGGCTTTATACACCCTAATCTCACGCGTTGAACGTTCCATGTACGTGCTCAACACGTGAAGATGGGAAGTAGCAACGTCGCTTACATGGCGGATATGTTAAAATGCTTTTAGTGCTGTAGAAAGGCACTAAAAAAGTAGCGTATGAAATACGTAGAATTTTCTTCTGTAAAATATCTTCCAAATTATTGTTAGCTGTTGTAGACGCTCTTGTAGTTTGTTCCTGTCCCTGACTTGTTTTAAAAATCGCTTTGGTCTTCTTATTCTTCCAACTCCTCTATTTTTCTACTTTTTCAATTTTATCACTTTGATTCCTTGAATCTTGTTGTAGTAATTCTCTTTATTCTTCTTTTTAGTCAAAAATTGGTTGAGTTTTTGAAGAAGAGCATAAAGATATGTAAATATGGTTTTTTTTCGAGTGAGGTGCTTTTGAAGTTCTGAAGGAGTTGAAATTCCAAAAGTCCGTCTATGCTCTCCAAAATGGTTGACATTAATGTGGTCAAGATTATAACGAATTTACATATTTGAGGGAATTTCAGAGCATTTGAAAAGAAATCCAACTTTCGATAACGTGATAACGTGGTTTGGGAATATCTTTGAGTCAGGACTCATCATGAACCATAACTTTTCGTTGCTAGAAGGTTGTGGTTGTAATCCGTATCGCTACACCTAAACTTCAATGAACGCTTTCACAGGCGATTTACATTAGAAATCCACGTTTTCTGGTGAGAACGTAGCGAAATCTAACATTGAAGGACTCGTGAAAGTTGCATTTTAGCACTTTAAGGTCGATCGATAATAATGCCAACCAAATGAATAAACCATTGTCACATTATTATTGCAAATTGGTTACCATTTATTTATGATGAAAAAGCATTAGTGATGAGGCAAGGAATTTGCATCAGAAATACGGTAGATGGAGAAATGTTGGTGGAGTTGGTTAGGATGATATTTGCAATGTTTTTTCTCTTTTCTCCGCGCAATTCATTTCTCAGTAGAAGATCCAGAAGTTGCTGACGTATGCTTATTTACTGTTACTTGAATTTTTACGTTGATTTTACTAGTTCTGTGCTTCTGTCTATCAAATTTCTACTGGTTCCCCTCAGTTAGCATATGCTCGTAGCAATACGTCTTACTCGCACAAAAAAGTTTACCTTTCCTTCAGGTAGAAATATTATTCTATAGTTGTTTTTCTGGAAGCATTTTGATGTCGAAAACATCCATATTCCGAGGGAATAACATCTTGGCTACATATAAATCTTCCGGCAAATGTAAATGAGAAGTTTTTGTTTTGCTATGTTGAAATTGAAAAGAAAATAGCGGGAAAATAGAGGGAGGTGTCTGACCTTACTTAGTGGTCCTGAATGGAAAGAAAAGTATATGTTCGGAAGTAGTACATAATCAATTGAGAGATCACTTGAATGGGTTATTGAAGTCGCTAGCCTAAACGTCTTGGTAGGTCATAAAAAATAGATTGACTAATCCTTTGTTAGTCTCACAGAATACGAGTGAATCTTTAAAGTATGAGGTGTGCCTTTTTTCTGGATACATGTGCTTGATCTATGATTTATCTGTCCAATCTAGATGATATTTGAGTGTTAAAGGCATCACCCCACGAATCTGAGGTGGTACGGATTTCAGGTGGAGTATTCGTATACGGGATGGGAGACTACGGAGGGAGGGGTGATTCCGTCCATTTCTTCCTAATTGCCGTAAAAAACGGCCCGGAAGATACGGCTTCATTCGTTTTGGCGCACCATTTTGTACAAGAGGTTCGATTGGAGCGCGCCAGTCTTGTGCGGCGCCGCATCTTCCGGGCCGTTTTTTACGGCAATTAGCAAGAAATGGACGGAATCACCTCCTTCTCCGTAGTCTCCCATCCCGTATACGAATACTCCATCTGAAATCTGCACCACCTCAGATTCGTGGTATGCTGCCTTTAAGATAGTTGGGAGGGGGAAGATCTGATATTGAGGTTGAATGAGACTTCTTTGATAATTTCAGATCTAGAACACGAACATTACACTAATATATTGTAAAATTTAAATCTAAATGTTGTTTCCGTAAAACTAGTGCATAGGATAAGTATGAGAAGTATTTTTGACTAATTTCAATTATATTTCTTCGAAAACTGTTCATGGACTCAATTCATATGTCGAATGGATAGCATATTCTTTTTTGATGTGTCCAAATAACGTCTGAAGTAGTTCCGGACGGTTCAAAAATGATCGTAGTCAGTGATTCTTTCCATCTAACATTGTGTCGATATTCAAATTATCATCTACTTAAATGAAAAATGAAAACGAATCCCAACAATATTTCTTGTACACATAATCCTTGTTATTCTTTTGTGTTGTGAATGAAATGGAAATCTTGCAGGAGATTTTATCCTATTTATAGTATTGAATTGTGCTCACCTCAGTTATTCGCTTAAAGGCATCACCCCACGAATCTGAGATGGTACGGATTTCAGGTGGAGTATTCGTATGCGGGATCGTAGATTAAGGAGACGGGGGTGATTCCTTCCATTTCTTCCTAATTAAATGCCGTAAAAAAACGGCCCGGAATATGCGGTTTCGAGGGTTTCGGCGCACAATTTTCTACAACGAGTTCGATTGGAGCGCGCCAGCCGTGTGCACACGCCGCATCTTCCGTGCCGTTTTTTTACGCCAATTAGCAAGAAATGGACGGAATCACCCACCTCTCCATAATCTACGATCCCGTGTACGAATACTCCAATTGAAATCCGTATCACCTCAGATTCGTGGGGTGATGCCTTTAAAGTCCACTACTTCCGGAGTTTGAATCCTAGCTATTTTGTATTCACAATTCATATACAATTTCTATTGAAGTTTCTTTTGTAAAACACGTGCGTTCTTGGAAATCATTAGTCTCATGCTAATCCTGTGTGAATGAAACGAAAGTAAGTCGTTTTTTTTTCTCTAGGAAATGTCAGGTTTTTGAGTTTTGCTGATCCTTTCGTGAATTACAAGCACTGTTAGTGATATATGTGCATATATTGCGAGATTTTTCCAAAACAGGGAATGGGAGAGGTGATGGAGGAGAAGGAGGATAAGGAGGGAAGGCGAGAGCGAGGCGTAAGAAGTGGAGGAGGAAAGTGGACTTAAGATACATATTTGATACATTAGCAAATGTTGTTTACAAGGTTCTCGGGTACAAGAGCTAGGGTACAAGATGCCTTGCTGTTGTTTTTTTTTGGTTCTTTGTGTATCAGTGTAGTTTTTAATAAGATATATTTTTAAATTCTTAGACCATGTAAACAGAGATTCTTAGACGCGTTCACCAAAATCCACGTTTGCTGTTTGCAGCTGCATATTTTGGGGGTTTCATAACATATATCCATAAAGAATCTTTTTTATTAGTGGAAACGAGCATCAACGAGTGTTAGCATTGCACAAATAGAGCTTATGCTCCTACATAAATGTCTAATTGACGGTTGCTTCATTGACAACGTTCGGTGTCACTTCACATCACCTAATTCCTAATCTGAAAAAAAAAACGCAGTAACGATAAACAACTCCTAGCAAATCATGCTTCGTACGCCCGCCCTCTTCAGCTACTCCGAGGATGTGGGCGGGACAATCCTGAAGCAGTTGCAACATATTCATCACACGGGTTGGTGCATTTTACCTCATTTCTGGATGGTTTCAACGGAATTCGACAAAAATCAAAGTTTCAGCAACGATGAAACTCTTTTTCGTGTTTGTGTTCATCTCTTGCCTTGTTGCTGGTGTGCTACCGTTCCGAGGAGGTCATGGACGACCGCTTTACGGTATGTGAAGTTGAATATTGTGGATGTTTATCCATATAATCGTATCCGGCTGCGTGTAAGGAAACGATTTTGAGAGAAAATATGTGTAATTTTATTCAGTGACTCTTCAAACCATTGCTCTGAATCCGAGAAAAAGAGGAAATGTTCGCGAATTAGCAGCACTACATATAACGAAATTTACTACACAAGGGATTTTGGAACTTCCACCTTTCTTTGATGATTGAATTTCTTTGACTTCTTTTCTCATCAGGGATTTCTTTCAATACATCTAGCGAATCTCACCTGCTTTTGCCCATTAAACTGGAACTAAGGGAATCCGTGTCGAATGCAGAATGTCAAAGAATTCTCGAATATACATCGCGAAAATGTGAACATGCTCGATGAGAAAAACCCACCATAACGCTGCAGAGGATGAGGATGAGGTTGAGGACTTTTTAGAACTACAATAGTTAGTGTTTTGCTAGTTTTAAAATCACAGGAGATTTTATACGCGGTTGAAATTCAAATATTTCAAAATTGATACTTGACTTTGAGATGCACACATAAAATGTTTGGTTGTCCCATATGTTTCTTCCATGGGTCACAAACATTTTTTATTCACAGTAGCCCAAATTCTGAACGAAATGATTTACGAATCTATCAGATTAATCGATGAATGTAACTGATCTCTTTTTGTTAACCGCATTGTTTATTAAAATGTTTTATTGCTGAATAAATACTAAAGATGTCAAAAAAGGTGGAAAGAGACTTGTATAACTACGTAATAGAATACTTCTGTTATGTTGTAAATTTTTCGTTATCGATTTTTGTTCCTCTATGTCATTTTTTCCTTATTTGGTATTTTTGTTCGTTGATATTTCATCTCAAATATTACGTCCGTTACGTTCATATTTAATTGGATCAGAGTCAACTTGCTTTTTGTTATTTTTTGTTATTTCAACAACAACAAGTCAAATTAATTGTGTTACTTTCAAAAAAGACAATTACAGATGGATAAAAAGCAAGGTTTCATATGAAATTTTTCGCTTTGGAACTTTATAATTTCCAGGAGTGATCGGAGACGTCAACTTTGGCGACGAATCTGTCCCTCTTCGCGGATTTGAAGGCGTAAGATCTCGTGGAGGTGCACGTGTATACGGCTCTTGGTGAACCAATAGAAAAATATTTGATTGTTTAATTGGATTAGTTTTCTCGAAAAATGTCAATTGCTGTGTAATAAATATTGCAGTATGTATTACGATTTGGCCTTGTAGATAATGATTCAAAATTTTTTTCTAGTTTCTTGGCTAAGAGTAACATTTTGAAAAGTCCTTGTGAGTACACATGTTTGATAAGGATACATGATAATACACGATGATGCACATAGTGGTTTCGCCAATGCATTTAGAATTTGCTGAAATCTTTCGAAATTCAAAGTTCGCAAGGTTTTCCCTCTAAAGAACTTCCACTTAGCATAAGTGGCTGAATCAGAAATGTCGGCGACTTTTGGGAGACCACCCTGATCTTTGGCTGGGACCATTCGCGTAGGTGAAAACTACGGCATATTCTGGAGCTATTGAGGCGTATGAAGCAGGACATTGTTTGGAATTACACTACTCTCCAACGCATACATTCAGGGCTTTTATCATCCGGACTGCGATAATTCAGGATAGCTGCAAGCATGCATGACATTCAATCGGGCAGACTCACTTCAAGCCAAGTTTCCACCAACATTCAAGAAGACGTAAAGAAACACATTAAAAGAAGATGTAGTAGTTTTTTTCTTATGGAAAAAGACAATTTGTGGAGACTTATTTCTATGGCAATTACGTATTTTTTTTTAATGAAAAATATGTTTTTTAAATTATATATTCGGGTTATTAGTATAATATAATATAATATAATATAATATAATTATATTATATTAGAACGGGGTAAGATGAGAAGATAAGAGAGTATAACAGAAAGTAGATCATGAAATCAAAGGAATTATGGTTCCTACCTAAATTGTGTGTTATAGAGTGGACCTTGAAACCTAACAATAACGATTATGTTCACACAATTTGCTTATAGCATGGATGTGGAGTTTTCTCCTTCCATTGGGTTGTTTACCTGACGAAAAAAAAAGAATCATGAAAAGTTTTCGCAAGCAATTTGATGTGAAAAGTGGAAACTTTGCTGAACGATAATAGGTGGAGGGTCCATTGTCAAAAAAAAAAAAAAAAAAAAACTCCTATATGTGAAAAAATTGGATAGAACGATGATGGAAAAGAAGAGACACCGAACTTCTTTGATGTTTTCGAGGGATGAGTGGAAACTTCTACGTGGTCCCTCTCACTTTTTTCTCTTCACACTTGTTACTAAATTACTGCATTTTCTCATATTAAAACAATTTTTTGAAAGAATATTTTTGAGAAAATGAGGAAGGAAAATGTTTTGACTGTTCTATAGACATTTGCTACTAAAATAAATCGGAGGACTTCAGAGGATATAATGATTTTCAGGGAATTTATCTTCATTGTCCCTATAGTTACACAGAATTGTTATAATGTACAGTGTGATGTTTTTAATAGGTTAAAGGCATCACCCCACGAATCTGACGTGATATGGGTTTCCGATAATCAAAGACTATACAGGACCATAGATTGTAGAAACGGGTGGGATCCCGCTCATTTCTTCCTATAGCCATAAAAAACGGCCCAGAAAATGCGGTTTCGAGCGGTCCGGGGCGCTGTTCTCCACAACGAGTTCTATTGGAGCGCGCCAGCCTTGCGCACGCGCCGCGTCTTTCGGGCCGTTTTTTTTAATGGCAATTAGGGAGAAATGGACGGAATCACCCTCTTCCCCACAAACTATAAGTATAGGTTAACCCACCTGAAACCAGTACTATCCCAGATTCGTGGGGTGATGCCTTTAACTCAAGTTAAAGTCATACAAAGTCACTGGCGTATCAATCCACTTGGGGTGCGCCAACGCGTTTTACTGCAATTCGCAATCGTTGAGGATTTGGAACGCGTGTTGGCCAATACAATGAAATGCGGGGGCCAGCCGTTAATCAAGCCACTGTTTTTATCCTCCCAAACACGTCTGGTACCAATTTATCGACCCCCGAGGGATGAACGGCTTGGTTTGGAATAGGGCGGCTTCGAACCATCCACCTTCTGGCTACAGCGGACCTCTAACCAACTGTGCCACACCCGCCCTCTTAAAACAAGTTCATAGAAAAAAATCAAAAAGTCAGCGAAATCGTTGTGGTATAGAACCGGAATGGTAGTGGCAGCAATTCCTTCATTCCGCGTTCCACTTTTTGCAATTATGTTTTGAAAAAAGTCTTTATTTTTTCAAAATTAACATTGGCAAATTCCAATTTCGCGCCCATCCTCTTGAATAGATTCATCACCAATAAAAAGTTGTTATTCATAAAATTCTCGGCGTATTGTCACTGGTTTATTGCAGAATACATATACCAGACTATCGACGAGTTATTTACGAACTGTTGTTGACATGGATGAGGACTAAAGAGGGACTCTTCACCACTATCACATATTCAGATGCCTCAATCCGCGAATGCTCTGAGATGGAAACTTTTGATGTGCCTGGTGAGATTACAAAATCGAGTTAATGCTCGATGATGCTAATGCTGTTGTTGACATGGATGAGGAATAAAGAGGGACTTGCTGCTTGGTTGCAAGTGTTGGGATATCTTAGTACTAAACGGGAACGGCCGCTTTTCAAGTACTGTCCAACCGAAGTCAAATATTCACACTTAGTGATTATTTCGATAAGAGGTTCAACACGTGTCTGCACGATAGGTCTGGTTCGAAACCTCCCCGCCAACCAAGCTCTTCATCCTTCCGGGGGTGCCGATAAATTGGTACCATACTTGTCTGAGAGGGTAAAAACACTGACTCTATACATCGGCTAAGTAACTGTATAGGCCAGACACGCGTTCGTTAACCTCAAACGATTCTGAATTAAAACCAACCGTGGTGGCTCATCCGAAGCGGATTGATTAACTCCAGATGTTTTATCCTTTCAAAGTGTAGCGTTCTGAGCATGGGAAAAAGATGTCGATTTTCTCGGTGATTTTCTCATATTCTGTAGCAGAACAATGGCCTCCCAACCCATCACACGAATATACAAAAAAAAATCTAGTTTTGTAGTTCAAACGTTCTCATATCTTGAAACCTCGGCATACTTTTGTCTATGTTTTCTAATAGTGCGTCCACGGGGTTGTTAAGCGGAACCTTTATTTGTGTCACGTTTCGTTTTTTTTCGGGCTCTTCAAAGGAGTAAATACAGTCCTACGTTTATTCCGTCAACTGCCACAAGATTCCAGGTCAGTGTTTCGATAATCGTTCAAGGTAGTGATAACTGAAGACGTATGGAAAAATAGTCTGACGTAGTGTTCCACCGGATGTGCGGCAGTTGGTAGCACGCACTTGTCGTAGCTCAGTTTACCAACGAATAAGTATTGCTGTGTGTGGATCACTAGCGACGATATAGATGATTTGATCTACACACACAATATCAGGTAGTTATAGCTCATAGAGCGGTTCAAATAGCAATGATTTTGGATCTTCTTCAGGTGAACAATGATTTACTGTCATTTTAAAAAGTGCAAACAGAATAAGGGTGAGGAGTTTTCCAGTAGTGACGACATGAGGTTAGAAGCTAAAGCAGAGAGTCAGGAAGCGCCTCAGATCTGTTTCTGCAATGCAAGGTGTTGTCTATGTACACTGATCATTTTCATGCGTATCTCAGCTATAGGAGAGCTATGCGTAGACGGCTTCATAATTAAGAAATTCGACCTCGACACTGCCATGGAACTTGCGCACGTAGTTGTGGCAGTCATCGGAATTATTGGATGTTGCTTCCGCAAATCTATACTAGTGTTTATTCTTGCAATCTTCATAGGTATAGTGGGAGTACTATCATTCAATCTATTGTGAGTCCTATCTCGACGATCAACTAAAATCTTTCAGCAATTGATAGCATCCTCTTCGTCACAACCAGGATAATTTTTGCACTTCTATTCTACATGGCGTACGTTGCATTTTAGCTCCATCTACTACAAAAATGGTGATTGGAAAACTAACCACAAATATTATTTAACCTTTTGACGATGACGTGCATTGTCGTCAATGGGTTAATCCCACGATGGCAGCAATTCTCCCCTCAACTATTCCATGAATAATAAGTGTCATGCAGTGGAAAAAAGACGCGAAACAGACACAAAGTTCAGAATTCTACTGTCTGGGGTGTTGTCCGCTTATAACTGGCATAGGCGATTCACCCTCAACAATGTCACGCACAAGCAATGGCAGGGTTCCACGCAAATCTGCGAAATGACAAGAGGAAACATGCGCCTTTCTATAAGCGAGAGGTGGGCATGATCGTAGTCATGTCACAGACTCGTGACCGTGAAATAACAAATCTTCACTTGCAACGTAAAACGATCTATCGCCATATACCAGAGGAAGAATTCCTTGTCTAGGGCAAACGCTTTGAAAAAATCACAGTGAGGCACTACAAGATCTATCTGAGATGATAGTTTTACATGGCAGCAACACATACACATGGAAACATGTGGTCTTAGAAAAGTTCGAATGATAACACTTGTCAAAAAAAGTCCGAATTGCAACATTTTCAGGCGGTCTGGAAATTTTCCCGCACAATTGAGAGGGCTAGCAATGGATCAACGATTAGCACCAGTATTGACGATGTGCTTCATGATCAGAATTGAAGAACCTCTGCTGTCGCGTACTCCAATAATGAATGGCACGCACATCAATGATTGTTTCATTATAACATCAACACAGTCCAAAATGGACGAGTGTTTACGAATATTCAACCAACAATAGCACTACATAAGACTCAGAGGAGAAACCTCAGAAAAAGGCTGGCTTTCTTACCACAACACCCAAATAAATGCTTGAGATGGCATTATTAGAGTAACGTGGTATCGCAAAGAAAGTTGGAACATCTTATTGTACACCAAATCGGCACATCCGACTGCAGCAAACGCGCAGTGATTCGCTATATGTTCAAAACCGCTAGTGAAATATGCAGTGGCAACGAAGAACAACATGAATCACGAAGGCTATCCTTGAAAATTGCATGTGCTAATGACTATAAGGTACTTTCGCGTTACCGAGGAAGCCGCACTGTAAATAGCAATGTTCCACTCAAAAACAAACTTTCTCTTTGTCTTCCCTTTATTTCTGACAGTGTCAGTGCCGTCGTTCAATGCAGCACTGCTCATATACAATCACACGATGTCATGATTCTGGTAAACACTCCTAAGGCAAACATGAAAAGCCAGATTGTTAGGAAGAAATTATACGATATATAGTGCATTTGTGAAAAATATTTTTTTGCCCTTACAGGAAAACATGTGACTGCGCACAGATTGCGGTAATATATGAGATTGAGTGCTTGATGTGGAATGCAACATATATTGAGGAACAGGTAGGAATCTTGGAGTTAGAATTAATGAACGTGAAGCAGGAAAACGGCGCAAAGGTTCGATAATACCACTTGGAAGGCAAAGACATGAGGCCCACAACGGAAACGATTATGATGTGAAATGCGTTATACTGGCTCACGAAACGGAAGCGTCATTAAGAAGACGTTGAAGGCGCTTTGGATTCCTAAAAGAAACCTTTCAATGAGTAAGATGAATGAATGCTTTTCGATAACGAATGAGTTATTTCCACTTTTGCCGCTCAGTGAGGAGCCCATTGTTCACCTGAAGAAGGTGCAAAATCATTGTCATTTGAACCGCTCTATGAGCTATAACTCCCTGATATTGTGTGTGTAGATCAAATAATCTATATCGTCGCTGGTGATCCACACACAGCAATACTCATCCGTTGGTAAACTGAGCAATGACAAGTGCGTGCTACCAAGTGCCGAACATCCGGTGGAACACTACATAAGACTATTTTCAATTTTCGTACGGCTTCAGTTATCACTACCTTGAACGATTATCGAAACACTGACTCAGGATCTTGTGGCAGGTGAGGGAATAAAAGTAGGATTGTTCCAATCAACCTGTATTTACTCCTCCGAAGATTGTGAAAAACACGAAACGTGAGAAAAATAAAGGTTCCATGCAACATTGTTGTGTAAAGTTTAGGCGAAATTCCAGTGAGCTTTGTTCTTACTTCACACTACACGTGTTTTCAAATAATTAAATAAACATATAAAATTCACAAAGTGTCAAGGTGTATGAAATTTTCTTTGAAGACATATTGCATTGATCTGACGTTGGCAACGGTGTAAAGGTTTGAGTACATGACTATAGGTTCATTACTATTCGCGTCAACTGACAAGGAGAAACCTTTCATTTTAGCTCTATTACCTAATATAGTTATTCGTTTTTCGCCTAAAACAAATCATAACTTAAGGATCTAATACTTCGCCTTATTAGAGATTCTACTTTAGTCGCTCCACGCAGTAGAGACTGACTCACTGTAAGTGCCCGTAGATGGTTGCTCCAGGCGGGAACTGTGTAGAAAAGGAAGCACAGCGGTTCTATTTCTCGAGTTATCGTTTCGTCACCTTCGTTTGTGCTTTTTCTCTGTTATTTGAAAATACCCGCCCCGAATTAATCATATTGATCAGCGCGCGTCTGCGTCACGTTGATGATGATGCAGCGGCGAGCGGAACTATAGACATGATAAGGACAGATGCACACACAGCTCTCGTTTCCCCAACATGCTAGGTTTGGGATGTCAATGGAGAGCAAAGCATTTCATATACATGTCATGACAGCATTTCTAGAAAATTTCTCCGCTTTTCCTTTCGACTTTGAAGAGACAACCCATATGTGAGTGCATAAAAAATTAGAATGCTGCAGAAGTTGCTGTGATAATTACGTCGGATTTCTTAGGTAGAACTGTGAACTCAACGAGTGTTTACATTAAAAAAGACTTTACTCAAGCATATGCGCTACAAGAAACATGTTGTTGTTTCCTGTAATTTACTTGCTATCGTTCTGGGATCCCCTCAACAAACGAGTTTTTCTTCTGGATACTCAGCATAAAGAAGGGGATTGACGGCAATTGCTGTTTCTTTCACTATAAGGTTTGTTTAAAAAAAACCTTAATTTCTCAAGCAGATTTTGATTGTTCTTAGAAGTGAACTCACAAATCCACAACGTATTTCATAATGAATAATAGCTATCCGGTAGCTTCCATCAAATTAGACCACGTCTTCCAGGAGTCCCTCTGCATATATTTCGGAATGATTACGAATTGTCAGGAAATGGAAACAACCGCGCTTCGTCGCAATGGAATTCGGAGGCATAGGCGAATTGCACATTAGCACCGAAGTCATGATGACATTTCCCTCTTTATTCTCTTCTTTTCTCTTTTTTCGAATGTTCTCTGGAAGTCACATTAGTCGTGGTATTTATATATGTCTTCAAGGAGAACTTCTTGCAAAGGAGATATCCCCTAGTAACTCAATTCTCTAATAAGACAGATATTTTGGACCTTCCGGATACTATGTATTAAGAGATTTTGTGGTTAAAACTTGTGTGATCTACACGTTGTTTCACCAACAGAGCATCAATGTGTTCGCGACGGGATCCAGGAAAAAGCTAAAAACACATCCTTTTTCTATGGCTCATAATTGAAAACACTTTATATTTACAAATGACTATTCTATCAATACGAATGATTGTCCTTTGATGGACGAAAATGTTTTCATGAAAATGCAGTTCCACTAAATCCAGCCGTCATTTTCACAATGAAATAGCAGACAGTCAGCAAATAGTTTGACCTTCCAGTTGATAAGCATAGGTGGATCCACTTTTTCTTAATATATTTACACTTCAGAGTGAAGAAAACAGATGGACGTCGAAGCGTTTCCTATCAGTCCATTAGAAAGACGATATCAATTGTGTTTTTATTCCTGTTGTTGTTGTCCTAAGTCAGTGAAAGATTTAAGAACTACGATACGATAGATTTATGTGTTATGTAATGATTATGTTCATTGTATATATTTAAAGTCTTTTATCACATCCGAACGTACTACAATCCTCCCTGCCTCGTACTTTTACGTTATGGATGTCGTTACACTTGTCCTAGATGGAATAAATCTTCGATTCCTCCAGATGTCCCATAGTATGGCTGTGATTCGTATGAGTTTAGTTCCTGATTAAATTGGTTTGATTATTCCGTTCAAATCGTAACTTCCTCATAGACTACTGTTTTCATTCCAATTATCTCGTCCTCATTATGAATTCACTCAAAGATCCTCCTCCTCTCAGTTGACAGCTCAAACTTCGCGATAATACTAGATTATCGTAAGCCTTAACCTGTACCATAGTTCAGACCAACATTTCCTTAACTTTTTGTCCTACACGTAGAATCAGATTATCCAGATATTTTTCTTCAATACAAAACCATGGAAGTTTAAAATCGCTTCCAATAGAATATGGCTTACAGCAGAGTCCACATCTGGGTCCCGAAACGGCTATCCGCCGCCGATATTTGTTCACAAATGTTATCAGCTGTTTCATAGCTCATTTCTGTTAAAAATATTCTCACATTTCGAATTCGAAGTCATTCCTTTACTCATTTGTCATTTTAAATTCCATTTTTGAGAATACGTGATTCCGTTCTCATTCGGTTTTATGCTTTGTCCGTCTTCTTTCGTTGTTTTGATCATACCATAACATCAGTCTTTCAGATGTATTTATATGGGTAGGTTTTGTATGTTAATCGATGGAGTTCTATTATATTTTCAACGTTGCTCGTGGACAACGTTTCCATATTGAAGTTTCGGTTGGTTTTCTCTTATATGCGTCAATCAATATGGTGGATGTCTTCATGTTATTGCCTTCTTTAAATCCTAAATCTTACATGCAAAATATTTCAGCCGCAGTGGAAAGTACGCCAACTTCAAGAAAATATAGCGCATTTGACGGGAATACGCGTTGACGATCAGGTAAGTGTTATGGATTGAGAGTTTCTCGGTGTAATTAGATAATGTGTTCCCAACGTTTATTTTCGTTTAATTTCTGCTGATTCTTAAGTGGAATTCCATATTAGCTGCTCAGGATATTGTAGCCCTTTAATGGTTTTTGAATTTTAAACTTGTCTCAACATTAATCGACTTTTTTCCGCAAATTTCATTAAATTTTTGTACTGTTCATCTTCTTATCGAAGATATCTATTTCTAGCATAAATTAGAGAGTTCTAGTTTTCCGTAGGGTTTCGATTTCGGGTTCAACCTTACTAGAACTCTTCCAATTATTCCGGATTATCTATTTGATAGCGATTTATGACGACGTATTTCGGGAGCTTCACAATGATTTGATGTTTTAGATATCAAAACATGAATGTTTGATTCGGAAAACGTTAGATGCGTTTCTTTAACTGGTTGTTTTTTCTTACCCTAAAATTCTCATTTAAAATTAGCTGTTCCACTCTATGAATGTTGACTTTGTGTCGACTTCTGGTGGACCTTCTGGGTTGACAGTTTGAGGATTTCTGATAGAAGATAATGAAGCACAATGTTGTTGTGCTAACGTAGGCTAAACTAGCGCATATGCCGAGTGGATTTAAGTTTGAGTTCAGCTGAATTGTTGCATCAACATACAAGTAAACTTTTAACTAACCTTACAGTACTTCAAACAGTTTATCTGTTTCTTCTTTTTGTTGTTTCATTAGTATTTCTTTCTATCAGTGCTATTTTTTCAGGTTCTATTGAAGGCATGCGGTGAGATTCTAGATAGCGAACATCTTGTACAATTAAATCCTTCTGAGAGTAAGGAATTTGTACTTCTGTTAGTAACATGTTTTTTCATTACTGTTTCATTGCTCTCTCTTATCCATTTTTGTTTATCATCAGTAACTGTGACAAGATCTGATATGTGCAGAAGGAATTCTTAATGTTTAGATAATCCTGATGCTCCTGTTTATCTTTTTCAACGAAGCAGCCGTCATGAGAAAGAGGACAGTCGACATTGGGACCAAGAAATCAATGAAATCACTAGTATAATTGATGTTTCCATTGAGAATGTGTGTATACGTGCAGATTTTTATTCATTACTAAATGTGATTTTAAACTTCTAATTCATCTTTGAAGGCATCTCGTTCCGAGCAAGATCCGGATTTGCATCGCGTCTATCTAAATATCCCATTACGAGCTCGTGAGTGTCGAACTGCATCTCAAAATGCTATCCATGCTTGTGCACGTTTTGCCGATGAGCATCGTCTCATCCATCAGGTGTCATCTTCTGAGCTGTTTTTATACGTTTCGTTGTTGAAAATTCCGTCTCAGGGTTGGATGGCTCTTGTTAATAATATGGATGACTCAGTTGTTCGGCTTAAGAAAAGAGCTGCTAGATTTCAACATCAAGTTGAGAAGGTTGGGGTAGCTATAACTTTTTTTTCTTCGCTTTATTTGTTCACTTATTTGTTTTAGTAGTGTTGTTGAGCCCTCGCCAGAGAACTCCATCTTTTTGATATTATTCTATGTGTATATGTATTGAGCACTGATATCCACAATCCGTTCAAAAAATCGCTATTTCCGCGCCGCGTTCACTCGACACATTTGCTTTCGGCGAGTCTACCGTAGGCGTCTGCGCTATGAGACCTAGACAGTGGTACATTGGTAAACATTACGAACGTTTATAGCTCACAGTTTTTGTAATGTGTTTATCTACACGAACACATTAACTACATCGAACAAATTCATTTCAATACATATTGCCTTTGAAGTTGACAGTGACAGAAACTGTGGGAATAGAAGTGGAGACGATATCAGGGTTCGTACAGATTTACTTAGAAAGTATACGTTATTCCAGTACAGCTTTACCACAAAATTAACAAATTACTGCCAGACTTTCACTCCTAGTGACAAAACAAACGACATGATATATAAGACAAAACAACTTTGCTTCCTTAATAAATAACTCTCAGTTTTAAGGGTAGTATCGTGTTCATGTATGTATATGGTGGACTTGTTTGCAGTATTAAACTCTTCAAATACAAACTTTCCACTTAAACGAAATTTATTTCCTTACGTGCCTGAGTCAAAATTAAGGAATGAATGAATTATTCTTTTTTTTCAGGTACGTCAACAAAGAGAGAAGGCTACCGAACTTTTACAAGGTTTCGATGGAGTAATAGAACAGCTCAAACAAGTGAGTTTTGTCATCCTTTTAACTCGCCTTATCATGCCTCTGTTTCCTCTTTTTGTTTTTGTTTGTGTTTTTTTTTCTTTTTTGAAAAATTAGTGAAGTATCCAAATATGTGTAGATCCGTCTTCCTGGTGCGCTGCTGGCTTATTCTCGTGGGCAATCAGACCGGTCACTCCATTCCGATCTCTCGCTATATGCATGGATTTCGGCCTCGGACCCTCAACACTCACTGCAGGATCTCGTTGAGCAAGTAAAGGAACAGATAAACAGCGTAAGTAGATATTTCATACCTTTCATCAAGTTTCCAGTATTTTCCAGTTTATTTAGAAAAAAAACCAAATTGCAGTTTGGCCAGTCAGATGCAATGTCAACTGTGCAAAACATCGAAAAAGTGGTGGAATTGTCCAAAGATGTGAATTGTCGTGAGATCAAAGGAATAAATAAGAGAATGAGTTACTTGGATCACCACCTGCGACAAGCTGAAGGTGCTACTTGCTCGTATCCCGATATCGGAAACATCGTTTTATTACAAATTTAATGTAATCCCTTTCAGAACGAGATAGAGCTATTAATACGTTGACGTTGAAAATAGTGGAAACTCCAAGTCGGATTGATCAGTCTTCACTTGAAGTATGTTCCATCTTTATTTTCAGAGTGTATTAGATATCATCATTTCAGATTTTATGACTATTTTGGTTCCTATATCGTTTTCAACTTGATTTCAGGAATTGTTATCTGAACACCGCTATTTGATGAGTCAGATTTATGCGGAACTCAAAGAACTTCGTGTCATATGCAATCATTTCTTCAAATCCAAAGTGGAAGTGCTAGGAATTCTGAGGATGCGCCTAAATTCGTGGATTGTTCGGGTATTTCATGTTTCGTTTGGTTTGAATTTAAATACAACTTATGATTTTGGCGTGGAAAACCTGCGCTAACCTCTTTTATGCTTATCTTCCATTATTATTAGCTATACTGTGAAGAATGCAGTTCTTTTTTGTTTTATCAGCTTTATTTTCTTATCTACCATTCAATCGGTTTTCGTCACTTACGTCATTAACATGAGAAGTGTGTTCTAGTCTATTTATGCAAACTTTTCTTTCTAGAGAGAGTCCTTCAAATGATCTTTGGCAAATGTTTGCCGAGACAGAGATTTGACAAGGAATTAAACATGACAATTATAGGTTTACGATCGTCTCCTCCATGCGCACAATGAAGTGCTTGTGTTTGAGGAGAAGTTCACAGGCTTAAAACAACGTCTTGACTTAGTTAGACAGATTAAGGTTAGTTTTATATAAAATGTGATGCTTTGATGGGCTTTGATGTCATTCGTTTTGAGGAAGCTCCGATGATGTATGCCACTGCTGTTAGTGAAGTGGTTCGTCGTCGTACTTTTCACAAGGAATTCGTTTCATGGCATTCTTTGCATGTGGATAAGTGTGTTGCTCTTTCTGACGAAGAATCACAAATTCGCGCTCAATTTTCTGCAAAAATGGAGAAACATTTCCTCCGTGTGCTCTTTCATGGTAAGCAGTTCTGATTAACCACTGACTAACTTATTATTCATCTCTGAACAGTACTCGTATAGGTATGTTTGATTCACTGCCGACGTTTTATGTGAAGTCGCTGCCGAAGTTCGATGAATCTCTGGGACCGATTGATATTGACCATCTTAAAGAATTACGGAATGTACGTCCTTTCAAAAATTTCATAGTGTTTCTTTGAACGATTACAATTCTGTAACTGTATTTAGAGTGTTGAGGACTTGAAACAGTATCTGAAAGTTACAGCACCTCAAGTGTTTTTCCGCCTCAGCGTTAGGTTTGTTTCCTTTTTCCGTCTGCATCAGTGCTTTCCTTCACCATTTCTCTCAATCCAGAGATCCATCTATGCCCTCTCCGATTGTGCAACATGGGGTCATGCGACGAGAAGAAAGCTTTTTTACTGCAGACCCGGCATTTTCATTGTCTACATTGACGCGAAATTTCCCTAGTACAAACTGGTTGAGGTACATTTCTTTAGCACTGGTTCTCATTAAGCAGTTATTCTGTGGCCCCTTCAAGTGTTGTTTACCTTTGATTTTACCACGGGTTTTCTTTATTTAAGTACTGATGATGGAATGGATTGTTCTCCTTCCACTATGCCAACGTTGCTAATGACAAAGTCTCCTCTTTCAAGAGTTGGCTCATCTTCTAGCTTGAACATGCCAGCGGCTCCATCTCTAAACCAGTTGTCTATGCTAGTAAGTCTAGGTGTTTGTTTCATTAAATGTTCATTTATTTCCATGTAAACAAGCAGTTGTTAGATTTTATCTGTTCTACATCATTCCATAGATATAGTATTAAAAGTGAAGCTGAGAAGCTGGTAATAATAGTTTGACTTGTTTTGGTACACATACGTGCCGTGTGAAGCTTTACTTTTGGCGGACACTTAATAAAAAAACTTTTCTTTTTCCCTGACTTTTTAAGGAGAATTTTGTTTTTGTTCTCTCATTGTTACTATTATTTGATGCCCTCATACCATTTCGTTGATTAGTTTTTCTAACGTGAAAGAACAGTGCAAAATCCAGGTCCCTGAACAGCTTGAAATGAAAAAAGTCGTTGCAAATAAGTATCAGATCTTTTACTCTCGTAATGTTTGGTTCCACGCCTGTTATTTTACTGTCTTGAGAAACACCACCTTCAGAAAATCTGTCACAGTTTCGATTGATTTGGCAGAGTAGGGTGGGGCCTGTAAACCACGTAGTCCCATTTTTGTTTTTTTTCAACCTCAGCGAATGAGTAGTTTTCTCTTTTTTTGTTATATCATTTTGTTTTTTTTCTCATATGTGCCACCAGTTTTTGATGCGAAATTGATTGGGATTTGTATAGGGTGAAGAGGACGAGATACCCACCCAGTCATCATCGACTTCTATTGCTAAAAGTGCACCAATCCAGATTCCTACTCCACAACCGCGGCAGGTATTATTTTGAGATGATAATTGTTTTTTTTTTCCGAGTTTTTTCTTAACTGCGTGTTAAGATGTCGGAGAAGTCTAGTCAGTTCAGTACTCCAGATGACCATTTTCATACCGCGGATCCAATTGAAGAGCGGGTTTGTATTCCAGTTTTTTGTTTCGATTCAGATAGTTTGTTTCAGCCATCGCAATTTCTGGCTGCCTATTTAGAGTTGTTAAGAAATTCGTTACTTCGGTGTCTCGCTGACGTTATCATCTCTTCATTTTCGTACTTCTTTTAGCTGTTAGAAATTACAAATGAAACGAGGCTAACAAAATTTTCGTTTTATTTGATCCTTCAACATTTCCAGACAACAGAGTTGACAGAATGTTGCTGATGAAACTAGAGTATTTTGTTTACCTGTACGTTCAAACTGGGCCAATTCAGTGAGGGAGTGGTGGTTGCCTCGTTTTGTACTGGATGCCTCATTTTGTCTGTCATACTTTCATACAAATCAAACTGACTTCCCTTTTACTGTCTAGAGGTTAACATATGTAAGAAAATATGTAAGAACATTGTTTGAAGTTGAATGGAAAAGGAAATTACGAGGAGTACAAGTTTTTTTTTTCTTTTAAATTTACAACCAGTGTGCAGCAACCGCCCAACTTTCAGCAATTTCCCCTTTTACTGTCTAAAGGTTAACATATGTAAGAAAATATGTAAGAACATTGTTTGAAGTTGAATGGAAAAGGAAATTACGAGGAGTACAAGTTTTTTTTTTCTTTTAAATTTACAATCAGTGTGCAGCAACCGCCCAACTTTCAGCAATTTCCCGTCGATGACTTGACTAGTCGATCGCAAACTTTTTATGAAGCACTCAAGCCCACAGTTGTGCAGATTCTTTCATTGTCAAAGGTAGCTGTGTATTAAAGCTAAGTGAATCGTGCTTAATTTACAATATTTCCAGGATATGCTCGATCTGCGCGCTGAGTTATCAAAAAACTACGATTTCTTTAAGGAAAACCTCACCAAACTAGGAGAGTTAACTGGATCAGCTCTTTCAGAGCGGTTAAAGCAAGTTAAGGATTACTATGACACTGAGCTAGCTAAAGCCAGTGAGGAGCAACAAGTACTTTTCTTTGCAATATTTTTAAGTTTTTTAAGTTTTTAAGTTCACCCTAAAAACCTCTATAGTAATCTAAATCTGTAGTCCTTTCAGCGTTTTGCATCCGAGTTACAACATCAAGTTGTTGAGTACCACAAATTAGAGGCTCTTCATCAAGAAGTAAAAGAAAGTATAGCTCATGATCTAGCATTGCAGCAAAGCGAAAAGGAAAGGTATATTGATATGTTCTTCTTTGTGTTACAACTTAAAAAAAACTCCTTTCTCCGCAGACTTGTTGAAGAAGTGGTGCATCTTGAGGAAAAAGTGAAGAATGTGAGAAGTGAAACGTATAAGGAAGGTATAATCGCTATGGAATTGGAGAAAAATCGTCTGAGCACCGAATATGAGGAAATCATTGAGGTAATGTGTATATAGTGCTTGTTTGCAGAGTCATATTATAACGTTCTGTTGACGCATTGACGGCACTCTTGGCAATTGCACCACTTTTTTGTCCAGTCTTTGATGAAGGTTCTTTTTGAAGGGATTCTGATTTAAAAAAAAAAACGGCAAAACTTTGCATCCTGACCCTCCTTTTTTTCGCAATTTTTCGAAATATATCATAAAATATGTTATCAGGTGCTGTGTTAGACGGACAATCCAACACAAAAACGAAATATTCATTCAAATGGATGAGTTGGGAGTAGACCTCAAGTTATGCGCATCGCTGAAGTTTGACAGAAATTAATATCTTATCGGCAAAAATGTAGTTTTTTTTTTTGCAACTCGCGTCAATCAGTTCTCGCTATGGTTAGCGGAATTTAACCTGATACCATAAATATGTTGGATCTTTGTTTAGAATAGAATTGCCTGAAATTGAAGTTTTTAGTCGAAGTGTACAAAATGGAAATCACAAGTTTCCAAGTGATTCGCTTCCGTGCAATTTTGCAATCGATCGACCAGTTGCGATCTATATTTACGATGTCACGTGATCTTCGCGGAGCTATTGGCACTGCATGCGTTGGGAACTTAGATCCGGGAGTTTTCAAAACGCGTACTTTCCGGCTTTTTTGTTGGATTTTATGTGTTTCGTCATTTTCTGCGTTTATTAC
This sequence comes from Necator americanus, assembly GCF_031761385.1. Taxonomy (NCBI): domain Eukaryota; kingdom Metazoa; phylum Nematoda; class Chromadorea; order Rhabditida; family Ancylostomatidae; genus Necator; species Necator americanus. The sequence goes on from NC_087376.1 coordinate 6,845,919, forward strand.
AAAATCCAATTCTGCTGAGATCTCAAATTTCATTATGACATTTGATGTTACTTTCAGTTCGCTTTAAGCGTTGCTTAGAAGGTTTATTTTACTTCTTGATCTAGAATAATGGATTAATTTTGCATTGGTTTTTTTTTCGAAGAGTCAAAACATGATTACTGTGGAAACTGCATCTCTGATTTTCGTTCTCTTTTTTGAATTCGAATTCCATTTAGTAATTTCTAATTAATCGATTGTTTTTGTCTTCTAGGCTAAAGATGCCCAAATGCGTGAGTTGCAAAAAGAGCTGGAGAAGAAGAATGCGGAAATTGTCCGACTGCAGTCTGATCCAGAGAGCAATGCTTTCAGGAAAAATGTTATTGCAGAGATTCGTAACGAACTGGAAAAAGAGTCCAAAGTATGTACCTTTGTGATGTACAGTTTCTTTAAAACATTCTCATATTGTGTTGATTTCAGAGCAAACTGGATTTGTTGACGAAAGGTATTACACAAAAGAAAGAAGAAGAATGTTCAAGGCTAAGAAAAGAGTTGGAGTACGAGAAAAGGATTATGGAAGTTGAGAAAGTAATTTCCTCATTCTTTCACTTTGTGTTAGATTGCTAATGTTGTTTTTAATCTCTAACTTTTGAGGTTCATGTCTTTGCTGAAAGTGAATGTGTTATCAAAGTATTTCCTATGCAGTAACTTCGTATCAGTATCATTTGCAAGTTTTATTGGTTCAGAAGAAAAAAATGGGTTTGTGTAAATGTTGGGCTGCGCGGATTCACTTCCCCATAAATGAGCTTCCAGAATACATACGATGGAGCACATAATTTGAATAATCGGTTTGTATAAAATTAAGGAAATTTATTTCGTAAATTGAAAACTTGTGTGGTCGCGTAAAATTTAAAAGAATAGTCTTGCAAATTGAATGGAGAAGAACATCCTAGAAAATAGTCGCGAGGTTGAAATAACTTTTGTGAAAACTGAAAATACTGATTATATAAATTTTTGGTTACTTTACTTGCTTGGTGTCCAGTTGCTTTGCATCCACTATGGTGATAACAATGCAGTATATCAATGTTCAGAATTCTTCTTTGAAATGGCTCGCTGTTGAACGAGATCGTCTAAAGGAATACATAGCAAAAACATTACCAGACGGGGAGTCGGTGTGCAAAACTGTTGAAGAAGAAATAAATAATGCAGCAGCTGCAGAACAAGGAGAATACAGTAAGAACTAGGTGCTACCCATGCATCAATTAGGAAAGTCCTCAGATGATTTCACTTACAGGGGCAATTTATGGTTCATCTACTGCAACACAAACAGACATCTCGTATCCACTGATTGTTGTTCCAACTGAGGAAGGTGTTGTGAGGTAATATTTCATGGATAAGATCCTCTTTTCTTTTAAAATAGATGCTTATCTGCTTCAGCCAATATGGAGACATGAGAGAAAGCGTGTTTGCCGTCGAAAATCTCCCTATTGCCGTAGAGGAGTCTGTGTATGTTTTTTTTTTTCTTCCGTTAGTCTTTTGTTTTCCTCGGTGTATTTCTATCATTACAGATTCATACCTACTGATGCGCCGATTTCCGAAAGCGAACGAAAGGAGGTCAACGTTCAAACAAGAATAGGTGCAGTTTCTTTTTTTGTTTAAAATGACATATTTAAGTGGTCATTGTATCGCATCGTGCTACAGTAACATTTTTGAAATCTATATATATATATATATATATATATATATATTTTTCATGCTCATTTGCATATGCTTATTTTTTCAGTGGAATTTGACTTTGGGTATTATTTATAAATTGAGAATATGACGTTACTATAATGCCGTTTTTGTATATTTCTTATTGTATATGTTGAACCCTACAGAGTGTTTTGTTCGTAGCGGAACTATTTTTCATGATTAGTATCTTAAGTAGATCTAGTGGACGGTGCGTGTTTCGAATATAAAACCGAGATTAGTGCAATAATTCATTGTGTCAGCAGTGGTCTTGTTAGTCACTTTTGATTAAAATCAATGATAATAATTGTAGGCCTAAGATCAATGGATCGTATGGTGGCTGTTGAAGATATTGTTGAAGGATCGACAGTGTTGGTGATTTGGAATGATAGACACAACGCATATATGTTGTTCAGGTCAGAAGTTTACCACGTGCTATATTTATTATATGTTGCCATTGTAGGCAATTTTTCAGTGTTATATTCATATTTTTCCTACTGCTGTTTTGACTTCACGCATTTTCTTCACTAGATTTTTCAAAGCTGAAATCTATACCGTTCAAGAGAATGGTTACAGCTGATTAATTTAATCAGTGCGAAACCAGGGCTGATGTAACGGAATTGACTGCACGGTAGATGGTTCGAAATCGCCTTAGGCCAACCAAGCCTTTCACCCCTCCGGGGATCACCCATCCGTTAAATTGCCACCACACTTGTCTGAGGGGATGAAAACAAGTTGATACATCGACTATGTCCCACTAGTCATTGCTGTGAGTAGCGTTCATTAACCTCAAACGATTCTGGAAGTTGAAGTCGAGCGCGTTGATGCATCCGAAGCGGATTATGCTTTTTAACACAAAAGTGAACAGCGATATATGAGAGGATATATATGGAGTCATAAAATGATTTTTTCTTCTGAATTTCCTCAGAATGTTCCACGCGCGATACCTATGTACGTACAACTCGTTAAATGAATGTGACAACGGTTACTTAGCGTACTGATCAGTAAGGTAGTGGTTTCAATGCTGCAGTTATGGAGTGATTTGAATGATCGCATTCCCACATCTAGAACAGCCAGTTGATCTGCTATCTTACCTGAGATGATAAGTTGATTTTACCTAATCATTTAATTTTCTAGCTCATCGACTTACAGTCATTTTGTGAAAGAGTCATCAGTTCGCCGTCTCGGCCTAGCCACTACTCTTCCGAATGTACCTCGCCGAAATTGGATACTCGGAAAAGTGTCCCATCTTGATCTCTGTATAATTCGTAAAGCAGATAATCGGTGGGTGTCGATCAAATCTATCAATTATTTCCTCAATTCACTTCCTTATACAAAAGGAAACACGTTCAGCTATCGTCTGCCTGTCGACACACGGGTTTACCGCGTCGATGTCGAACCTTTGGAGGGCAGAATTCCGCGCGCGGACCGAACTTCGACGTGACCAACGGGATTAAATGTGTCGGTTTTACACACAGCTGTGGGCTGCTTCTTTCTTAGTCATCCTGGTAGTATTATTTTATCTTGCTTTTTTTCATAATGACTTGATCTTTCGCAAATCATGCTCTCTGACAAGTGAACTTCTGGTTATTATTATCCAGAAATTCGTACAGATTTCTTTGGGGTATGCTTCCTGTATGCAGCTCAAATGTATATGCTTCTCAATGATATTGGTGTAAACTACGTTCTTTTCGGTGCCGCATGAATGCATTTCCATTTGCCTCTTTCACTAAGCGCTCTTTGTAATTATGTCAATCCATGTGGTTGTACAACTGCGTATAAAATTTCTTCTTCTAGGAAAACCTCGTCTTTTCTTGTATTTTACGGGTACAGTTGAATTCTTTTTTCTCCTAGTTTTTTTTTGCGCAGTTTCTCGTTTTTTTTCAAACATTTGCAACAATGATAGTTGCACCGGTGGTTTCTTTTTGCTAGCTCTTTGAGATGTCCGATTTTTTTTTTGTGTCTGTAAAAACGCACCTAAGCTCTGCCAATATCTGCTGTACAGTTCATGGGATTACCTACCCATATGTTCGTCTTTTTGAATGTCCTCGTTGTTCACTTATATCCGAGTTCATTCGATGTAATTTGATGTAAATGTTCGAAATTTTTTGGTATCGGATGAATTATTATAGGTGTTTCTTTGAAGGAGAGCGTCCACGCACGAGTTTCTGTGGATTTTTCTAGAGTTTAGATCAGTATTGATGAAAATCACGGTGATCACATAGACCTGTAATGATCTACTCGTCATGGATAAAATAACTTAGCTCTCAACATCCTTATGATTTTCTTTCTCTGAAAATCATAAGATAGTATAATTCTATCCAGTCTTTCGCAAATAAATATTAAAGTTTCAGTAAATAGAACGAGTTTTAATTGGAGATCTGAACATAATTAGCTTCTTATACATAAGTGGACCAGGGAGGAACACATAAAATGCCCTCTATTCTGCACACAGGTAAATATTTGTAAAATATAAAATTGAAATTATGCTTTAGTGTTTATTTTATAGGAGCGTGGAACTGTATTTGCTTTCCCATAAGTCTCCACATCACGGTTATGGTTTCTGTTTAGCATATTTTGTTATGAGCACTGAAAGTTAAACATTTCATGTGTAGCATCATTTTTTTAAATGTACAATTTCAAATTTCAGCTAATTAATAATAAACAAATAATTCAATCAGTAATTTTCCTGATGATCAATTGCCAATGAACGTTCGTACAATATTGTTTACAGAAAAATATGTTATTTGTTGATCCTCGATCGATATTACAAAGCTGTATTCTCGTCAATTTTTAAATTCACTGTCACCTAAATTCCAAGCCGAAAAAAGAAAACTTTCTCCTATTGATAAGTGAAGATCATTAACTGCTCTCATTACTATATTGTTAATTGAAATGCTTTTCTTGTTGAATGAAAATTAAAACTGTCATAAAAAAATTGGAGAGAAAAAAAATCCTGTAAAAATCTAATGTTCCCCTCTTCAAATCCGTTACAGCTCAGAAATGATAGAATTTTTTTTTCCTAGAACTCTTCATCTTTTCTCTTTCAGCTACAATCTTCGTAAAGAATCATTTTTCATAAATAATAACTTTATTTCACAGCATTTCTTGAGCTCTAAATAACCATCCTAACAGCGTAAGAAATGATCGGAATTCTTAAAGCAATAAGTAGCTTAGTGATATAAGTCACGTATCGCTAACTACATCGCATCACCTCAAAATAATTCATATAAACAATTTATATAGGAATTGAATTCTTAGATGTGCAAAAAAAAAAAGAATAAAATCTCCGTAACATAAAAAAATTCGCTTACATTTGCATAAATTCTGCTTTAGAATGTCCTAAAAGTTATCCACAATGATGTGAATCGCTGACAAATCGGTTTAGGTAGCACCGGGACAAAAAAAGGAACAACCGGATGCTTTTTTTTTTTCTTTTCAAATTTCTAGTAAAGATTTGTGTCAGAATACGAATAGTTTGAAGGAGAACGTTTTGCTCCTCGTAGAATTGCAAGAAGTGGATGGATAAGCTCTTGAAGATCCTGAAAAAAGAAATCATTCAGATTTTTACAGCCTTAATAATTTTTTTTTCAGCTTTTTTTTCTACATGTAATATATTGTAAGCAAAATAACTTACTCTGAAATAAGCTTCAAGAGATGCCATGCCATGGCTGAAGAACAAATTGTGTTGCAGTTTTGGTATTTCAGTTACATTTGGCATAAATCCAAGATTGTTGCACTGAATTTTAAAGCAAGTAAAAATTGACTCAAGTAACAAGTAAAACGGACGAATACTTACTTTGTAGTACTCAACAAACGAAATGTTCGCTAACGCCAAGGAACGAACTGCAACGGGCTGAGGCAGAACCTGAATAAAAACACTAATGGAAAATATATTGATTAGCCGTTGATCTACATGGATCTAAATTGTTGAAACCTCTGTATTTCATCTGAATAGAGGGTTTTGGAAATTTTCATCATGATCGCCTGAAAAAAAACCAAAGTAATACATTACCTCTGAATTAGTAATTATTGGTAAAACGTTCGTTTTGAGGTCATCCCCAAGCATATGTTTAACGGCGGCCAATTCATTGATGAACGGCCATCCGAGTGCCCTCTCGTTATGGGACAAAACGATGGAAATCACATCCAGTCGGAAAGCTCCAGCTTCTCGGAGTTCCTTTAAAAATAATTTTTTTTGCATGCGTCCTCTTAAATTCATTTTTGAAATACGAAGAAATGTTTGTCGATGAGAACTGGTCCCCGTAACCATCTTGTTCTCTTAAACGGATTTCTTCCTGTATATATAACCCGAAGGTAGTTAAAATAGCAAATGGGCGATGGAAAGAGCTGCTTGATTTGAAAATTACAAAATTTTTGTGTATTTGAAAGCTTTCGAGAGGTTTTACGAAAACGGAAGGGGACCAGATCTCGCTAAACTGAGCATACCTGTTCGAACCACGTTTTGATGAGTGTTGAAACGGCCGTATTGTCATGTATATTTACAACACCTGGTGTATCAACAATTGTTACACTGAATGGTAAGACGGTGTTGTTAATTACGTAAGCAGTAAGTGCCTCGGTTTTCTTAGTCACTTCACTAAGTGCAAATCTGAAATTTTAATATATATCGATTGAAAAGGCTTATAATCAGTTTTATTCGAAAATAACAAGATCACCTGAAATTATTCTCTCTCTTCACATCATACAAATAGTTTAGCATGCTGTTTATTGTTGATGTCTTGCCGGAACCGACCGGTCCAAATAGAAGTATCGTCTACGAACATCATGATTTCTGGATAATACAGCACCATTTCCTGTGGAAACTTACCTTATCTTCATCTGTAGGAGCTTGATGTCCACCAATGATCACTTTACGGATTTGACGATTCTTGGAAAATCCTTGAACTATCTCTAGTTCTGGTACGACAATGTTAACATTTCCAACAGTTGAGACCTATAAAACAGTTTTTATGTTAATTTCAATGTTAAAAAATACTTATCGAGATTTAATGCTAAGAAGTAGTTTTATGCAGATTAAATGAAAGTAATCAAGTGCGAACTAATTAGATTTGAAGGGTTCTAACATAGTTATTTAAGCGTCCTAAGGAGCACTCGTAATCTTACTGGCGTTAGAGCATACAGAATAAACACCCTCAGGGTAATATCAACCCTAAACACTATGGACTACTAAAACTATAAATATTTGCAATTATCTTTTTTTTCTTCTAAATTTCTTAACAACAACAAATAACAGTTGGTCAACAGTTACTTGGCAGTTAACGCGAAGCATTGCGTCCTTGGTGAACGCGACCGCTGCGTCGTCTCCGCAGAGCGCGATAATGTCTTCTGTGCTGTTTTCTTCTTCTTTTCCTTTTTCTTCCTTACTAGTTCTTCATTCTTTTTCTCATAGAAGAATTTGTGAATACCATTAAGTTTTCTTAGCAAAGTCCTTTTCCATTAGTTTTGCGGTTATTTTTGCTCCTAGGGTTCTCTTAGATCTTAGCATTTCTGTTCGATTTTTTTGTCTAGTTTTGCGTGATCAGCATTCCTCACAGTCATATTGATAGGAAAACCTCCTTCCGTTAGTTAAAGGCAGCATACCTCAAATCTGACATGGTGAAGGAATCCGCGGGAGAATCTAGAGTTAAGGTTGTAGATTGCGGGATGAGAGGTGGTTCCACCCATCTCTACCTGATCGTAATAACGTAGGAAGACGAAGTTTTTTTTTAAGACGATTTAAGTTACAACGCGTTGCATCCAGGTGCGATCAGTCGAAGATAAGTGACGTTTTCTCAGTAGGCTATTCAAGTAAAACCAATGAATAGGCTTCCAAGGGTCCGGAACGTATGCATAGAGGAGCGTTCTAACGTACCTCGTAATAATCAAAATGGTTCCCACGCCGGTTTTTTTTTCACGATGATCAGGATGAGATGAGCGGAACCACCCCGGATCCTGCAATCTACAACCCCATCTCTAGGTTTCCCTGCGGATTCCTTCACCACTTCAGATTCATGATATGCTGCCTTTAAGTACTTCCTTCTGACACCAGGGCCTGTCTTCAAAAACTTCAGTTCGTTAGATTTGGATTTTCTTTCCACTTTTCATATAGTTCTGAAAAATGAGCGTTTTTCTAATATGGATTTTGGGATTTTACTACTCCTACGATTGCAAGAACGCTAACTATAATATAAATATATATATACATATATAATCACACAAAGAAATAGAGTGGAAATTCAATCCCCAGGAATTAAAATCTCAGAGGCTCGCTGAAAGGAAAAGAAGCGACGGAAAAAATGAAAAGTTGCCGAAACTACGGAATCTTTTCCATATACTAGTTCATGAAGGAAGGAAAACAATGGAAAACTATGAAAGACAGGAAGAAAAAAGCTGTGAAGATCTTGTCGCGCTCTGTGGAGAGACGCTAGTGCACGCGTTCACTGGACACGCGATGCGTCCATCACCTGTTACGCTGACTATGTTCTTCCTTACTGTGATAATCATATATTCATTATGCGAAAATTTCCGTATAGAAGTAACCTTTCTTTTGAAATTTTATAGAAGAAAGTTTTAGGTATTCTATAATTTGTCTATTGCAGTAATCTCATAAAAATAAGAGTTTGAGAAATTATTAATTGATCTATCCTTCTAATAGGAAATGGAGACTTAGGAGCTCCTCATGTGGTAAGTGGTTGATTTTCAAAAACAGGAAAATTTATTTCCTAAGGGCAAAAATTCTAATTTATGAGGTCTGTGGTGTAGATCCACTGCACATTTTAAAATGCTTGAAAAAATAAGCTTCTCATCCTTATGGTCCAAGGTAATTTTTCAGTTGGAAAAGAAAAAAAAAGAGAAGAAAAGAGAGACAGAATGAAGCTAAGAAATAGGGATGCTTATGTAGTGATTTTTCCCCAAATTGTAGATGGATATAGGAGAGTTTTGCTCTTATTGTGACAGCTAGGAGCTCACTGTTTTGTTTTGGAGAAATACTGAATAACTCTGAGGTAGTTTCTCAAAGGACGGAACCTTTTTTCCCTCCGGTCTCTTGTTTCGAAGGACTATGCCACCTAATAAGCATTTAGAGTCGGCAATAGATTAACCACTGTACAAAAAAGGATGCAAGCGTAAAAATGAAGAGAATTCATGACCAGTGGAATGAGTTGTACGTAAACCTTTGGAGAAATGTGCAGGAAAAAACCAGCTCCATTGACGTGAGCTGCTAGTGGTTGATTTCAACATCACTTGCAAGATATTATCTTTAAAGGCGTCACCTCACGATCTGACGTGGTATGGATTTTCATTGAAGTATACCTAAAATCCATTCGGACGCCCCGATAGGCAATTCATTTCATTCGACGAATCGCAGGCGGGGGCGGAGAGCAAAGGTGGCGCGTTGCAATAGAGGAGGTCGTAAAGAACTGCGTCCCACGTTTGTTTGCAGTAATGCAGGGAGAGATGAGCGGAACCACCCCTGTATTTATAATCTACGACCCGATATAGGTAAACTTCAATGAAAATCCATACCACGCCAGATTAGTGGGGTGATGCCTTTAAATTCTGGTGTCGTATTGTTACTATATGATTTGTTGTTGTTCTAATAAGTATTCAGAATGTTTCATGACTTTTCACTGACCGAACAATCCTAGAGATGCAGTTAAAAAGTTGTATGAAAAGGGTCCAGAACGTATGTAACTTACAATTATTCTGTTATTGTTATAAAATTACATAAGATCACATAATTATGTAACAATTTACTTAGTATTCACTTCTTCTTATAAGTATACCCTCATACCCTCATATTCCTTGTGCTTAAACAGAAAGTAGTCAAAAAAGCAAGTGAACTACAAATTCTTGAATCCTTAAACTCGAAAGACATAGATAAGAAGGACGTTTTATATCTTTTCTCCCTTCAAAAAATTGACAACAAGCGCTAATTCTGCAGTTTTACATTTTAAAGGATGCTTTGCCCATATTTTATTTATTTATTTGCTTATTTATTTCAATGTTATAGTTACTAATCGATTAATTTTATTCATATTATTATTATTTTTAGACTGCACTACTTGTATTCGTCTGAATTTCTATGCTCTATGTTGGATTTCCATTTCTTTGAGCAATTGTTATCCACATTCGTAAGTAGACTAAATTGTGATTTTGCACTACTGTAATGTTACGTTATCATTCTACTTAATAGCTTTATGATGGAATGCTACAGATATGTAGCGAAAAATGTTCCCCATTATTGCTATATCGATGAAATCAGCTTTCAGTTGCTGTGCTCTTTACGAAGATGCCGTCGCTTATGTGTGATGTACTTTTGTAACACATCATATGACAAGAAATTGAAAAATGACGTGATTTCATCACTGGCCTTTGGAATCCGTGCTTTCGTGGATGCCACTCAGCTATTCTGATTTCTGTCAGATAACACAAACGCATCATTTTTCGATGAAAAACAAAACATCTATCTCTGATGTGTCTGCAATTATTGACAGATTTTAAGTGAAAAAATGGTTTTGCACCAAGAATGATTAAGACAGAACGGTAGCAGTAAGTGCGGATTCAACAAAACGAAGAAAATCACGGAAATGTGCCTCTGGATGCGTGAAGACAACTGTTCACGTATACGGAAGAAAAACGTCCTGTTAACAGTAATTTACGATAATTTTTCTATCAATGCGTTACGTGTGAATGGAATTTCAAATATTTTGAAATTAAAAGCCTACCGTATTCCCGTTGTTCAATTGACGTTCGGCGATTTCGCTTATCTTCACCGGTTCCTCATCATATATCGAATCTCCACTAGCTGTAAAATAACTGAATTTTTGAAACATATTTAAAAATACTTAATAGTTTTTTTTTTAAAAAGAAAATACAGCGTGTATCCTGTATTGTCGACGCTTTTCCATCGGTTGACACACTATCAGAACGAACGGCAACACCGGTTCCAATCTATAAGAGAAATGGAGGGATTTTTGGAAAAAAAAAGACTTTTAAAAATAAATCTTCACCTTATATTGTTGTTGATGAAATCTGGCAGCAGCTTCTCTAGCCAAACTTTGCTGTTTGAATTGACGAAGTCTTTCTACTTCTGCTTTTTCGTGTTCGATCTAAAATAATAAAAAATAGTCACTTATTAGCCAAAAAATAACTATGAGTGACCTGCATTTTTCTCTTCGGATACGGTTTCATAGGTTTACCACGACTGTGGATTCATTTTCGGTAGTTTATTAAGAATTAAATGTCCGGATAGTGATGTTCTAATACGTTATTTTCAATTATTTGTTATTTTTCTTTTCTCGAATACATTAATCTTGTACTGAGGTGCATTCCAGGATCGTGAAAATTCTTTTCGGGAGGAAATACGAAGATTGTTTGATAATTTCGGCAAATATAAAAGCAAGGAAAGATATTTTTTGAGTAAAAAACTTATATTACATACAATTCTAGTTGCAGATGCACAACTGATAGCAGAAGACGAGGAAAATGGTTTCGGACATGACTTAGAACACTTTTCCGAAGAAATTTTCAAAAAAAGGTCGATTGTTCCTTCCATTCAATGGATCTTAGCTTATATGACTAGGATTATAGCTATCACATACGATCCCAAATGAAACTCCTTTGTGGAAGAACATTTTGATCCATAAACCTTAGGAAAACTACCAAGAGATGCGGATTTTGAGATTTCTTGAAATGATTTTTATTCTCGGCTCACGCTTCGGAGTGTTTGTCTTCAGTTTTTAGTTTATCTTTTGAAAATATTTTTCATTTGTTTCTAGATTAGTTTAGATATGAATGATATTATTGCTTATGATATTAAAGGCATCAGCCCGCGATTCTGAGGTGCTACGGATTTCAGGTGGAGTATTCGTATACGGGACCGTAGAATATGGAGAGGTGGGTGATTCCGTCTATTTCTTCCTAATTGCCGTAAAAAACGGCACGGAAGATGCGGCGCATGCACAAGGCTGGCGCGCTCCAGTCGAACTCTTCGTAGAAAATAGCGCGCCAGAATGCCTGAAGCCGTATCTTGCTGGCCGTTTTTTACGGCAATTACGAAGAAATGGACGGAATCACCATCCTCTCCATAAACTACTATCCCTTATACGAATACTCCACCTGAAATCTGCACCACCTCAGATTCGTGGTGTGATGCCTTTAAAGGTCGCTGAGAAGCATTGCTATTGATTATTCGTACTAGGATATGGTCATAGTTGTCGAAAGAACAGTTCTGTAGATCCCGCAAAGAAGAACCAGGAAGTGTCAGCACAACGACTTCCCTACAAAATAGTCATTCAGATCTTGGTTATCACTTTTGAGGTGAAGAAGGTGTGGATGGTTCCATCCGTATCGTATCCATCCTCACAAGAACAAGTATACTGTATCTGAGCCAAAATGCAGATTTCGCAATCGTTTCGTGACCCATGCTGAATTGGAAGAAAAACAAGAAAACCATGTAAAATACGTGCAGGGAAACTATGAACGAAAAGTTGCTATTCAGGATGACAGCCAGCTGATCCATAAATGTGCTAAGTTTCTTCAAGAAAAAGTAAAAAAGTGTTAAGTGTTAAGTACGCAAAGATCCTTAGACTCTTCCTAAGCATACATCAGTAGTCTGTTTGTGTTCGAGTTCATTACTATGAGGGTCCCATCACTAACAGAACACATCATACCTGAGCAGCGAGTTGTGCTTGACGTTGACGTGCTACAGCTACTTCCGCATTGAGTTTGCGGAGTTTGATCGTATCACCAGTGTTTTTTGGATAATTTATTGGCGGAGGTGCTGCTTTTGTTTCTGGATTAGCCTACAACAATAGAAACAGATAATTCGACGCATTACACCAAATCAAAGCTATTAACTATGAAACCTGGAGTTTAGGTCTGACATAGGCGACTTCATCATGATGCAGGTTGATTTCTTCAGCCTAGACATATTTTAATATATAAAATATTGTTACATGTATAACAGAGCAGAAAAGGTTCATGCAAAATATCCCAGGAGAATTTCAGTTGTGGATTAGACATCCTGGGTTGAAACTTACAGTAGAATTCCCATCATCATGATGTACATCAAAACCTCCTACTCTGCTTTCTGTAGCAGAAACTGAACTGTCCAACGTCATTGTACGTAGTCGATTATCTGTACAAAAGAAAAGAAATCAATACAGGAAATACAGCTTGCAGAAGATACAGTACTTTCGTCTAGTCGTAAAATTACATAACTACATTTAGACGTACATTTTTTGCGCGAAACCTTTGTCATTACCTTTTTTTATTTACTTTTATCTAATACTAACTTGATAAGATAAATGAGATTTACGTATTTCTCTTCTTACGTTTTTTTCTCTTTTTTTTATTTCGAAGCAGATGACATTTCTCTTAAATTAACTTCCTTTGAAAAAAGTGGATCTGCTGTGTCGAACAAGGGTCACAAACTCGAGAGGATCTATGGCGCCACAGAATGTACAGTACTTTTTTGTATCTGTGCAAATGTAGATGTGCAAAAAGGATTTTATAGCTTGATAACGAATAGTTATTCTTACGTTCCTAACTTTTACATGCATAACAGAGTTTCTGTTAGGATATGAGAATTTAATAACAGTAGAATGACAAGTTCTAATCGCTTTGGAATAACTTTTAGAAAATTTGAAAGGAGAGCTTTCGATGGTGCTTGGTGACAATTGTGTATAAATATCTCGCCCATGTATACTCTGCGCCAAATATGTTGCAACGGTTGAGCGCAACGCATCCGCCGCAACGCAAGCTTATGCTCTGTTCGACACACATTTCTTCCTTTCCACTTACGCACTGCGCACCCCGCAATCGAAGATACACTGCGTTCATTTGAGATTAAACATATTTGGCCACTAATCGGTGTGTGGATTTTTTTGGATTCTCAGAAGTACTAAATAATTCAAAATTTTTGAAATTATTTTTGGATGGAACAACGTTATTGACAACTAAAGCAGTTTTTGGACACTTCATCTTTTCAAACCACAAATATAAACACATATTCAGCTCGATTACACATTATAAGTGCTCTTTGTTTAGATTTCATCTTGTAGAGGGATGAGAGGGAAGGAGAATGAGTTTAACGAGTGCTTTTGGCTGAGTCAGCTCACATCCTTCCCATGATGTGAGTGTTATATCGTCGAAGGATAATGTATAGATAATAACGTAAATTATTTTATAAAAATAATTATTGGCTGCTAATTATAATAATCAAGAAATAAATTCCCGTTGGGATATCTTAATGATAAATGGCGAGATCGCCGGGTGTTCGTGGATTTCGTTCAAAGTTGCAGACATATAGTCAACCATCATCCAGTGGTAGTGGTTTTTGAACATAATAGGTGGGAAGAAAAAATCCAATGCTTAATGGATGCCATACTGACAATTTCTCAAGGATTTCTCCTGGATTTCATTACAAATTCCAATAATACTACAGAAAAAAATGTATGAAAAGGGAGAAGAGAACTGAAAAGAATTAGAGAATTGATCAATATGTGGATCTATATTAAATAATAAAAAGAGCAAAACAATCTTTTAATGGTGGGAAGGAACAGTGAAGAAATATCATCCAGAAAACTCATTCAAAGTTATGACGATCCGATGACTCGGCAAGACGATGACACAGACACATTCAACAAAATCCATTCGTGTAGTTTGGATAAGAGGTTTTTTTTTCACTTCGTATCAATAAATACTTAATATTAATGGTGGTCATCGAATAATATTGTTAAATAATAGTTGATTTAAACGAATGATATTACAATAATGAGAAAAAATATGAGATTTTAAACGATAAACAAATTATATGTATTGAATGAGATGGGAATGAGTTAAGAGAGGAGAGCACGAGACGTTCTGTTTTGTGAATCGACGTAACGTGTCCTTTCAAGACGAGACGCGATAAATTTGCACAGATTAACAACGACCATTGTTTCGAGAGAGTTAAGCTTCCAGAGAGCATAAAAAACCACTTAAGTGTACGGAGAATGTCAGAGGTTTATTTTAGAAAAAGTTTTAATATTAAAAACGAACATACCATTTGTTCCTCGACGTGATGATGGCTGACGAGGTGAATCCACGTAAGTGCAATACATTGAATACGGTTCATAACGACCATTTTCTTGATTCACTATCGTCGTTGGCTCATTTGCGTACTGTAAAACCTACTTAATTTGCTACAACTTTATTATCTTTATTTTTTCATTTTTTTTGTGAGGAGAGAGTTTTTAAATCTGCTGTTACATGAAAAGAGGTAACTTTTTTGTATTAACTACAGTAATAGTCAAATGAATCTGAACTTAATGGAAAATTTATGATCATTTATCCCAAAACACTGTTGCAAACATCATTTCCTTACATTTAGGATTACAAGATTTGTGGATATTATTGTATTATTATTGATATTATTATATTATATTAGTATTTGATATTATTATTATCTAAAAATTAACAAAAATTAAATTAGCATAAAAACCCGAAAGCACTGTTAAATAACGCTTAACTAGTTTTTTTTTTCTGTACGCGAGCTTGAATTAAAAAGAAACTTCATTACTTATGGATCAAGCTAATGAGAACCCCTTTTTGATGAAATATTTACTAGTGACAAAATTTGAATGAAATATACAGTATAGTATTGACTTTTTGATATAGTATTAAAATAAGAATACTATTTCGCCCTTCCTTGAACAAATAAAAATACCGGAGTACAGGAACGGCCTTAGAATGATTATTTCTGCCGTCTTCCAAACTTAATTCCAAATTTTTTGGATGCTTAACCGTACCGATCCGGCTTTGTAACTGTTCGGATCTCATTTTAAATAAACAAACAACAGTCGCTAAGAGTAAACAATTAAAAGGTACGTTTTAAGAGGAACACTTTCAGCAATGTAAATTTGGTACTGCAAGAAAATTCTCTTCCAAAGACTTTTTCAAGTTTTTTATTTCGATTTTTAATATTTACCTAGACCTTGTCATTTAGAGGTTTCCTAAAAAAAAACAGTCTTTCCCGAATGAAAAAGGAACAGAAACGGGAAGAGACATTGCACATTATCGATTAGGGTTCAACTTGAAGAACAATTTAGGTAATGACATGGCAAATATATATAACAGTCAAAAACATGAAAATGAGATGAGAAATTTATCCAATAAAAATTCTGGATGAATGATAAGTATCAGAAATTAGGATCATAAATATCATATTGTTTTTGTAGGGTTCTTAGTAAAGCCCATGAAATAAGGAAGAAAATACTTAGGGATGGATAATAACGTCAACGTACATCGGATTCATCCTGTGAAACCAATTGTAAGTCGTCCATTGCTTGTTGCATCACCGATTCAGCTACGCGATTAGACACATTCTTAGAAAAATTATTTTATTATCAATGTTACGTCAGTGACTGCAGAGACATATAATCAATGTCAAGTGTCAAAATATTGACGCTTATCTGAGAATGATAGGAGAAAGTAGTGAAAATTAGCGTTTTTTTTAAATCTAAAACATACTCTTATACCAGCCGTTGAAGTATTTGTGGTATAATTTGTATTTGTGGATGAGCGATGACTTTCACTGATCACAGATGATTCATCGTAATGATAGTCAGTCTCTTCACCGGCTAAAGCATCATCAATGTGCTGGATAGCATAATGGTGATCCTGAGTGTAGTGAACATCCGGAAGTTTTACAGCATCAAAAATCTGAAAAATTAATTTACACACAGTAAAATAATAGTCTTATCGAGTCTTATCATGAAAAAGTTCTGTAGATATTTTAAAGACAAAAAATGTTACTTAAAAAGATGTTGACTTTTTAAGTGAATCCATGACGAGGATAAGATTTTCAGAACACATTATCCAGACAATTAGTTGAAAAAGTGCTCTATTTTAAATATGAACACGGCTACATTTGATTTAATTGTTTTTTTGGAAAACAAATCCATGAACTTTGGGCACCCGCTTATCGCAATCCATGTAGAAAAGATAGTGCCGAGTTTCTGCGCTTGAATATACGTCAACGCTCACGCTGGGAAGCTGAACTGAATTCTGCGGAGAAAGAGAAAGTAATTGAGAGCCACAGACGTCCAGAAAATGTTGGATTACAAGGATTTAAGAGCAGTTCAACTTCCTTCTCTTATTAACTTCCAGGAAACTAAGGGAGAGGTAACTAGTGGGTATGAGACTGGATGGGACACAAACTAAGCTATAAATGAGCAAGAGATGTACTCATTTGCGAGGTAAGCGTTGAATATGTCCACTAGGCGAGTGTCCTAGGATTTTCTCATATTTTTCTTCGGGATCTCATCCGTATAACATACAGAAGCGGCGATCCATGGGTGGACCGTGGCTGCCATAGCACCATCGTTTGTTTTCTATGTCATCTGCAGATAATGAGGTTTTCTGTTGGTATTCGAATATGCGTGGAGACGTTTTTTCTGGATTCATGCAATGAAATCCAGACACCGGGTGGACACTTAATAATGTTCAGGTGGAGATATGAAAGATTCATGGTTAGGACCCCATAGAATTAAATTTTACAGTTTCTGAGTAAAGAAATGAAGGGGATAATTGGATTTAGGATTGACTCAAGTAAATTTTAGATGGACTTTGATGGTCGTCTTTATGGAAGTCAGAAAATATTGCAAATGTTCTTGTTTGCTGTTCTCTAAGTTAAGCTTAGATAATTTTTCCAAAATTTTTCTCTCTATGTTCACCGCTTTTTTTTTTAGTGAAAGGACATTTGCTTATTCTTCAAAACTGAGAAAAAGAAAGCCCAAGTTAGATTTTCAGGATTTTATTCCGAGAATTATATTATAACTTCTGTATTTTTAGCATTCGACGACGATACCGTAATTTGATTTAGACAAGGAATAGAAAAATTTACCGATGCTAAAAGATCATCATCGTTCATAGTGTGACGATGTTGAATGGTGTTGTTGTTCTCCATCTTCGATGCTTCTGTCAGGGAGGTACGAGATTTAGGTTCCGGTGCCTGATGTACCTGCAGTAGTGTTCGCATTTTCTGTGTGGACCATTACTATTGACAAATTCAGGATGGATTTGTTTTTTGAAAAATTCTATACAAAAAAAGGTCGTTAAAAGAGTAGAGCGCTCACCAGCAGTGCGTAAAAAGGTGGATAAATCCTAAACATTTCCCAAGAAGATGTAAAAAATGTGGTTTGCTTATTTATTTATTTATTTATTTATTTATTTATTTATTTATTTATTCTCTTATCATTCTAACTTAAAAGAATATAGAAAAGAAGCGCACAGAAAACATTCAATATTCTTAACGTGTTCATCCAGAATTTAACAGGAATATATAATTGCATTCCATTATTCGAGAAATGAAACCAATGAAAACAGCAGTGATGTCTTTGAATTTTCCCACGTCTCTTTGTTGGTAGCTCTCTTCTGTATCGTTGATTTCATAAAATATAAGTTGACGAGGGTGAAATTTTCTAAATTCCTGAATCTGGTATCGTACACGTATAATTTTGACAGCACAGCAACATTGAGATCTATTTTATTCATTAGAACTTCTATACTAATATAGAAAAGAAGAAAATTCAAAAATGGGGAAATTATGTGCCGAATCCTTGAAAATTTGGATAGAATTTTGAGATTTTACCTCAGAAGCGTATACGTAGATGAATTGAGCGAGGAACCAAATCGGAAGAAAATTTGAAAAATATGCAGTAAAGCTTATTTTAGTTTTGAATATTGAGATTCACAAAAGGCACGCCACTATGCTAACACTTGGCAAAGGATTTTATTTCTGTTTGAGAGTGCCAATTTTTTGTATTTTGCCAATTTTTTGATATATTTGTACGCAGGAATTAAGTGGACATGGCGTGCTTTTACTAAAAAAAAAAACGTGATTTTTTTAAAAGTGAAAGTAAGTCGTGTCCAAGTAATTGTCTCCGATAAATTTCCCTGTCCATAAAAGATTGTTCTTTCTTTAACTTCTAACCTCATTTTTTGCGCCATTCTCAACGTATAGTTTACCAAAGTTCAGAAATGGATAGGAGAGCTAAAAGTTATTTGCAGATAAATCAAACAACAACAAGAGTATATTTTCCATTATCTGTTATTTACTATTTAAAACGAGAAAATAAAGAAAATATTTCTTTTGGAAAAACAAAGAAGTGAAGAAAATATTTATTTTGTAGCCCACTACAGTAATGCATCCCACTACAGTAATGATTTGACGATTCTTTAGTTTAACACATTTCTTAACCTTATCACCTACCTCCACACTATGAATCGAATGAGAATTCTGAATCACAGACGTCGACGAGTAGCTTGATACGTTCTCAGTCTTAAATGATCATTAAAGTGTTAAAAATGAGATAAGACTGGGATTAATCCACATGAGATGGTAAGAAAAAAAAAGAGACTTACATGGGTAGTAGTTGTATGAGAACGTTTTTCCGTATGTTCGACGTGTACGGTTTCAGACGGGAAAATATCGTCCAAGTTGATGCTTTTGATGCTTTTCGTGTCCATGACAAAACACACACACGCAAGCGCACACTGTTAGCGCAATAGATAGAAGCTGTTTCCGTCACTTATGGGCCGCTATGATGAGCAAAAATGCTATGGGAAACGAGAGGAAAGGAGAAAAGACCTCACACGATGAACACAAAATATGATTCAGAGCTAGCTGTTACATTTATTATATTCAATGCTCGAAAAAGTTTTAGAAATTGAAGAAATGAGAATTCGAGAAATGATACTTTAAGAAAAAAAAAAGATGAACGGATCTGGATGAAGTCATATGGACAATGAAAACAAATGTTTCAGGATGTAAAGGTGTAGATACGAGACATGTAACGCTTTTGTTTTATTTGAAAATGATCGAAGAGGAAACAGACAACGATGTTCGTTGTCCGTACACGTTCACGCTATCGTCACTTCTGAATCACTCATCGTTTGTACGTCGTTCAGTTGTACGTCGACAATGAAGGATCATCACAATTCACTAAAAAGTATTTCAGAAAAAAAAAAGATGATTGACGGGGACCGGGACCTAGGGGACCTTCAGGGACCAAATCGATTGGTCGCAAGACCAGTGTTGAGACCAAATGTGTTGCTCGTGTTATCTATTGCCACGACGCACCTATACAAGCGATAACCGGAACTTGAAATGAGCATGGATCCATCCATACAGAAATCTCGATAGCGCCTAAATGAACCAGAAAAGGAAAAGAGAAAAAGAAGGAAGAACAAGGATCAGAAGTGTCCACTACGAAATTTCCGACCATGCTATCTCCAACACACAGAAAATACTTTTTTTTTGTTGTTGTTAAATAACAAGATTAAGAAAACAAAATAACAAACACTAAGGTGAATGCGAACAATTATTGATATTGCCATATAATTATTATTAATTATATATATATAATTATTATTAATTATTAATTATAAATTTTATATAAAATTATTAATTATATAATTATTTGTGATAATTTTGAACTGTATAGGAACAAGATGGAAGATGGAAAATAAAATAGAATAAAATAATAACCGCACATGAAAATTAAATCATCATTCTGTAACTGTTGATATTACTTAATTTTTTCGAAGAATAAAATCTTTTTTTTTGAGTAAATGTTTTTTTTACCATCTATAGACGTTGATAAGAAACTATGAAACAATGTGTTTCTTTAAGAGAGAAAGAGAGAGAGAGAAAGAAAGATAAATTATTTGGATTCTCATAGAAAAAATAATACAGTTGGGAAAATAAAACACTACAATGGGTGCTATAACTCACTACTTTTAGAAATCATAGTTATATCTACTTTTTCCAATAAAAAAAGAACTATTTATTCAAAATTGTACAGTATAATCGCCTATAATAAAATTTTTACTTCTTGTTACATTTTATATATTTTCTACATTTTATTACCTTCAAATGTTACCTTCAAATTTGAACGCTCTCCCTCAGAAGAAAAATCCATGAAGACAGAGATAGAGGATAAAAATTTGAAAAATCTAAAACTGAAAGTTTGCTTATCAGACTGTTGGTGACTAACTAATGGTGAGAGTGATTATGCCACTCATTCAGAACAAGAAAAGCATTTGAAAACAATTCCCTAATGATTTTGATTATACGAATAAAAATACATAATAATAATATAATAAGTAATAAAATATAAACATACACGTATATAGTAAAAATATAAAAGATAAAAGATGAAGTGTCTGGAATTAATCAGTCCGCTTGGGATGCGTTCCCACGTTCACTTCAATTCAGAATCGTTTGAGGTTTACGAATGCGTAACTGGCCTACGCAATGACTTATGAGGGGTAGCCGATAGGTCAAGTCAGTGTTTTTATCCTCCCAGACAAGTCTGGTACCAATTTATCGACCCCGGAGGGATGAAAAGCTTGGTAAGCACCAGGGCAGACTCGAACCTCCGATCGATCGTGCAGTAAGCGAAACCTCTAACCGCAATACTACATACAGGCAATGATTATGAGGAGAATATTACGGAAAAATGTGTTTCCGTTGAAATGTGAGAAAACGGCTGCCAGACAGAGGACTGTGATGGCATCGAAACTCCACGGCTTGCCACGTTGGCTTTAGCACCAGCTTCAAGGCCAGAAACTACTTCGTCACTTGTCACGACTTCTTCTCCTGTGCAAACAACTGCCAGAGAAAGACGCCACGCAGGATTGGGAATTCCAATAGATTCTTCATTGTTCCGTGATAACGTAGCAGAAATGCCAAATTCCACAGAGGAAGTGCTCCAGAAGATAATCGAGACTCGTGAGCAACAACCGCAAGTCAAGAAGATATGAGAAGCTGACCAACAGCGACTACTTCAATTCGGCATCAAAAACTTTGGCGCAGACAACTTTTGTCAGGATATGATCCCATCGGAGCTAGCTGGTTCTGAGGAGACGATGCGGTGCTTCACTGCCACGCTCAATGCAGAAGCGCCATGAGATTATAAGTGATGGTCATGGGACCTGTTGTCTACCGTTTGGACTCTGTATTGTACATTCAAAATAATAATATAATATATAATAAAATATATAATGTTCTTTTGATCAGACGTGACGTAAATTTATGTACATATCACTAACATAATGTTTTTATTTCATCTCTTCTTGGAATATTGTATGTAAGCTTATGTGATGGATAAAAATGTATTCATTTTCTAATACAGTAATCCTGCAGTAAATCGGATGGAGCTCTCACGATTTCTGGTTAAAAATATAAATAAAGAGAAACAAAATAATGTATCAGATAAATAATTTTCATTACTAGTAGTGAGATAGAAACCAACTCTATAAAAAACTGCCACAAACTTTAACTGATGTTTTTCCAATCATAAAAAAAGAAGGATTGCCAGCTGACACGAATCTCCCGATGAGAATCTATTTTTGTTATTCGTTAAAATGACCCAGAGAAATTGAAACTTGTGTTTTGCCAAGAAAACCAGATCAAATATTTGAAAAAAAATCCTCGAATGAAAAGTACGAGTTCAACATGAAAACATCAAGAATTTATGTTCTCCTAAACTTTAAATGAAGCAGCAGTAAAAAGAAAATTAAAAAAAACAGCAGACACACGAATCGCTGTTGCTGAATAAGAACAGGATCTCTAGTAATATGTAAGAAATATTTGACAGTGAAATTAATTAGAAATCCATGAATAGAATGAAGCCCGGACGTAGATTTGAATATCATTCACATTGTTTTCGTTTGGAACAGGTGTATGTGTATGGATGTGTGTGTGTGTTTGTTGCATGCTTCATAAAATTTCGAATCATTCATTTGAATGAGCGCATTTCAAATGCAAGAAAAACAATACATCGGCGACGATGTCGCATAGATCCACAATGAGAAAAAGAGAACTCTGGATAAATTGAAAAAAAAGCGGAGATTTTACGAGAAATACAATTAGCATACAAATATAAATAAGAGCCCATTCAACACATCATTCATTTGTATTAATAGCAATAAAAAATGAATGTGGTAATGAATTATTAGAAGGACAAAAAAAAATGCATATAAACACATAAATGTACATATAACACTGGAACTGTGTAGAAGTTCAGGATTTTTTTTTTCGTGATTGTTTTTTTTTCGGTTTTTTTCGTGCTCTACTGTAATTCGATTCCACTATAATCGAGCTTCTACACAGCTCCAGTCCCCCCGTCATAATGGCATCGGTGATTTTCGTGAATCAGGATATTCTTCACCTCCATTGTTCTCTTTATTGCAGTATCTTCGTTTTCTACGACTTTTTTTCTGACGATAAAATCGTTCACAACGGCTTAGAAGATAGCGTGAGAGGTAGATGACGATCTGACAAATTGAGATCAACGAACCACCTGCCCATAATGAGAATTGTCCTGAAATATAGTACATGATGTCATTCATAGAATAGCTCCTAATAATCTTCCAATCGATTGCACTTAACTGCAATGAAAAATATGAAAAATAAAGTTTTTTTCGCGTCGAGATCAATTTTTTTTAAGGATGAATCAGCGAAATGGACATCGGTTCCCGATGGTAGAGTTTAGTGAATGCATATATGGCTTATAGAATGAATTGTGCATAGATCAATCGATGTATTACGTCAGTATCCGCATCCGCTTAGAAAAATCAATTATCACGTGGTAATGAAAGATTTGGTCGGCATTGGGGCGGAACCGAACTGTCGACGGCACACGCGTAGCGATGACCGTTTACCGCTGCACCGTACCGACACATATTTTTCACTGTAGCGTATCGATGTAAAATGTTATTTTTTAAATGAGCAAATATTCCAACTTTGGTATCTGTCCTTTTTTTTCGTAGTTCTTTTGAAGCTCCTACAAATTGAAGCGTATAGAAAATAGTTGTACTAGTAACTTGTATTAATTATAAGTAATGAATAAAAAGACCCACGAGAATGAGCACAATGAAAAAAATTCCAAAAAAACAAACACATCTCGTCACCTAAACATCAATGAACATTTTTTGAATTCTTGCGATTTGTTTGCACACGAGAACTCCTCGAAAGAAAAATTTATGACATTCTCTGCTCAAAGAATGTTGTCTAGCCAAAGGAGGAGGAGATTTGAGGAAATCTTTGCTCTTTTACTGCAATAATCAAAGCTACAACGTAACTTCTCGGCATACTGAATTTCATTTTTTTTAAATAGAAGTTTTTAAAAGGAAAAATGATACTGATTTTGTTTTTTAAAAAAAAGATGGGCTTCTTTAATGGAAAAAGCCTTGTTGCAGTAATTCAATCAAGCCATAATTTCATGAACTTGCTTTCCTTCATAACGGTTATTATAGAGAATTGAGTGCTACATTCAGAATATGTTTTGTATTTTACTGTTTTTCTTTGTACTTTTTGATCTTCATCCATATTTATTTACAAATGTCAAATTTTTGGTAAATTTACGATTAAGAAATTTAGAAATGCGGTACTGTAATATGTGAACATCCTAGAAGGATCATTTTCTTAAATATTCAGGTATTTTAAATCCATGTTCTATAAAAAAAATAGTACCACTATCAAGTACATTATATATTTGGTAGTGGAATAAATACATTTGTATTATGTACTTGCAGAAAAATTTGCAATATTATTCTAAAAAAAAAAATTGGGGAGAGAAAACTAGCTGTATTACCTCGAAATCAGGAACTCCGAAGGATAAACTATCCAATCACTCCGTAAATCTTTTTTTAGGCTACGTGCTCGAAATTAGGAAAATTTGAAATTATTTGTATAATTGAAACTTATGGATCTCTTAAAACTACTTCATGGCTTCATTTTCGGAAAAAAAAACATTGAATGAAGAAAAGGATGAAGAAACGAAGCAGATCTTACCAAAGTTTCGAAGAAATATTGATTGACGTCTACGATCACATATATTGGAGTCTTATGAATTCCAAATAGCAAAAATGACACCTTTTTAAGAAATTAAACAATTTTTTTTACCAAGAATTCCCTTATGAATGGATTAGGAGAAAAAAATTAAACGTATTGTATTATATTCGAAACTGGAGAGAAAAAAGAACGGTTCATTAAAGTTAAAAATAATTTGTATAGAAGTGCTAAAACTTGTCTGTTGTCCTTTAGTAATAATTCTGGATTAAACCATGTTTTAAAGGCCGAGAAGAAGCAAAGGAATTGATCGAGTTCAAATTCCGTGAGTTTTTTTTGTATTGAATGCGTCGAAACTTTTCACATGTAAGGAGATAAGATGTCTCGCTGCAACGGGGCGCTGGGACCCTGTCAATAAATGGCAGTAAATGATAAGGAAGCGATGACGTCACTCAGTTAAGAACGTTCTGCTTTTAGTTGACACACATCGACAAAAGAACGTACTCAGTGCCAAATATCAGCAAAATATTTCATGGTGGTCAAAAAATTCAAATTAAATTTGATTTTATTACTTTATTTCGAACTTGGAAAGTTCGCCAGTTACACTGCGAAGAAAGTGATTCTCCAATTTCGCTGAAAACATTCTTTAGCAATCTTTTTGGAAAAATTATACTTCTGCTTTCGTAATTTCTTCTGGATCTCGATGGAGCATATGAAATTTCAGACCTCGCTGAAGAAATACAAATTTTACGTGAAAATTCACTCTAACGTCTAAGATTTTCTCTTTTTACTAGTGAACTCGGAATTAAGATAGTTAAAACATTTAGAAACAATTTCGAAAAAAATTAGCTGTCTTGAGTGTTGTTAGTTTGACAGTAGCAGAAATCCAGGTATAAGGAATTTGGATCCACTCTGAAAAATGTTCAGAAAAATAAACGATCTGGATTATGGTTGTTAGGTAAAAATTCAGTTTACTTAAATGCACTTAAATACAACGGGAACAGAAAATAAGTGAGGTATAAGTGAAAAATGAGAGTAGATGGATGAAAATCCAAGAATTAATATTATATTGAGTGGACGAGCGTAGCGCAAAGACAAGAGGTTACCAAACCGTTTACACGGTCAATAGTTCGAAACTGTTTCAGGCCAACCAAGCCCTCTAGTATTTCGCAGTCTATAAAAAGGGAAAGGAGTGTCCTGAGAGAATAAAAGCGTTGTCTTGAAAGGTTGATTGGATTCGGTATGTCACTCTATAAGCCAACATTCACATCGATGAACATTGAATGATTCTGGATTGTGAACAACGCACTGATCTCTGGTGCATCCCGCAGGGAATGATCAACGGCGAGCACTTTAACTTTTACTATATTAATTAAAGTGTAACCTTTTGCGCGAGGAACTATTCCTCACTTACCTCCAATCTGAGCTATCACCGATTGTAAAGGCATCGCAACGACATGCTTGATTACTGTGTAATCCAAATCCGTGAAATAGACCTGTAGGATAAGGAAATTAAGTACAGGAATTATTATGTTGCAGAAAGTGATTCTTCTTCAAAAATTTCTTGGAATCCTCGGGTACTCATGTCAGAGGAAGCGGAAGAAATTTCCCTCAAATGGCTACATTTGTTTTGTTTACATATTAACCACTACGTATCTGGAAAATGGAGAAGAATAATGTTTTCAATTAGTGTTTGTAGGATATTTTCAGATGGGACCTTTATTAGCATGACGTTTCGGGTTTTTCGGATGGTTGAAGTCAGTTTTAATGTATTATGACCTCGGTTTTCACTACCTTTAAAAATTATTGGAACACTGATCCAAAATAATGTGGAGCTCAACTGAATCAACGAGGGATTTTTCCAAACATGTTCTATTTAAGGTGAAAAAGCCGAAACGTCAGGCTGATAAAGGTCCCATCTAAAAAACTCATAGACAGATTAATGAAAAACACGTTTTTTCCTTATTTTTCAGATGTTTTGTTGTTGATATAAAAAAACAAACTTAGGTGCTTGAGGAGAATTTCTCCCGCTTCCTCTCCCTCTTAATTGTCAGTTAATGGAAAAAAACCTCGAAGTTTTTAAAACTGATTTCTGAAAAAAAAAAAAAACTACTTTGAAAATCATTGTTTTGTTAATCTTAATATCAACCATTTCGAGTAGATATTTTGGGTTAGTTCCCTTTATTTCCAATTTTTTTTATCTTCTTAGTCTTTTCTATTTTCTTTTATGGAAGCCCTATTGATTTCATTGATTGGTTGAGAATGAAAAGATGAATTTGAGAAATGTCCTCTACAGAATTATGTGTATTCTGTAGCGTCAGCTTTATATTTTAGTTTTTAAGTTTTTTTTGTTTTTTTTAATATTCTTTAAATGATAGTTACATCTACATCTACTTTTTCTTGAAGAAGAGATGATTCCTCGCAGGACCTACGCACTTCTAAAACAATAGTTGATTTGAGTTCTTCCCATTCAGATTGATTTGCGACGAAATATTTTGCCTAAAAATAAATCAATAAATGGTAGAATTTGTAAAATTGTTCCCCATAGTCCGATCATTCGAAGTTGCAGAAATTCCAGTAATCGAAGTGGATTTTATCTGACCAGTTCTAAATACTATTTTATAACTTACCACTTGTCCAGGAAATGTCGCATAACTGACCGATTTTTGATATTGCCAGTATGAGCACGGTGGTTTGCATTTTGATTTACAATTCTAAACATAAATGGAGCTATTTTTCCCGTTATTTCGATTTCGTTAAAAAAATAAAAACTCACCTCAACTATAGATGAACTGTTTTCAGGAAAAAGATGAGCAATAAAACAATGGAAGAACTGTTTTGTTGTACAAATATCTGGTTTACGAGGTTTTGTTGCAGCGGCAAGGGAACAATTACACATATCCTCTGCTTTTTTAGTAAGACAGAACTAAATAGAAAAAATTAAACTACTTATGAAAATGAAAGAAAAATTAAACTACTAAATTAAACTTAATTAATTAAAAAAATATGCAGAATGAAGAAAAAAATAAGGACTTTTTTCCATGGCGATTTAGTTTTTTTTTTTACATTCCAAATAATTTTATAATTAAATAAATAATAAATAATTTTAAACGTATAACTCCCGTTTCATTTCGCCGGTCTCATTTCAGCTGGGCTTTAATTATTCCCATAGTGAGTTCAAAGAACTAGACTTACTAAAAAGCTTATACTTTATTTTCAAGGTTTATTTTGCACATCAGGAAAAAATAATGGAAGAATACAGCAAAGTGTTTCAAAGACTAAGTTAATGGCAGCATACCACGAATCTGACGTAATGAGAGAATCCACGGTTTTAGCTAGAGATGAGGTTGTAGATTGCGGGATCCAGGGTGGTTCCGCTCGTTTCCCCATAGTCATGCAGCTGACATCGTCGTAAAAAACGTTAGTGTTGAATACGCCGTTTTTTTTAACGGCGGCGATTCTTTTCGGCTGTAACGCGACGCATCCAAGTGCGAGCTGTCGAAAATCAATAAGGTCTCCTCACCAATCTATTCAAGAATAACCATTGAACAAGCAGCAGCGGGAACCAGAGCGTGCACAAGTTGGCACGTAAACGTACCTCGTAGGAGCAAACGCCTTTCTCACGCCATTTTTTTACAACGATTATTCAGAGATGAGTGGAAGCACCCGGATCTCACAATCTACAAGCCTATCTCTAGCTTTTCCCGCGGCTTCCCTCATCACGTTGGATTCGTGGTATGCTGCCATTGAAGAGACTGGATCTATTGCTTTCAGCTGCATATTTTATTAGATTCAGGATAAGAAGAATTTTGCAACTTTGATGAATGAACTTCATGATTATGCAGCTTTCCACTCTCAAGACAAGTTTCATAAGAAAACGTCAAATTAAAACCGAGACGTGGATTCATAATGAAAATAGTTCTTGGTTTCAAAAGAAATAAGGACAACAATAAGCAAAACCAGAAGTTATATAGAGATGAATGACTTTGTGTGTGGAACACTTTAGTCGTAATAATAAACAATTAGACGTGAATACTGTAGTTGTATAACTAGGACAAAGTCAACACCTTCATTCCTTGGTTTCTTCTAATCAATTTCTTTGGGTCAATTCTTTCTTTCTTTGGGTTACGTAGGTCAAATCAATTTTTCACCTAACGTCTGCGTTTATCGCACTTTTTACTTTTTTTTACTGAGCAAATGTTTCAATGCTGAATTTAGGGAAAGCTTAAGTTCTGACGTCGTAAGACCATTCTACATTTGCGCCAAATTTGATTCATAACAGGAAAAACTCCCCTATTTTTTTTTTATTGTAAAAGTAAAGAGTTTTAGTTGTATTCCCTGAAAAGTTGTTATATAAACTCCGCACAAAAACTAGGTTATTTAATTTTTTTTCCCGTCTACTATTTGTAACAGCAAATATTTCACTGTCATACTTTTTTTCTCAGATTCAACAAGATTTGTGGATTATCAGCCTCATTGATTTCACTCGTTTCTTCCTAGGAATCCATAGCAAAAATTCTGCGGCAATAACAAACAATAACAATAGCAGATGAGAAGAGAACAGAGCGGTGTTTGATGAAATTTATACATCCAGGAAAATGCAGGAAAAGGAGAATAATTGACTTCATCAGAAAGAAGGTCAAAAATGAATTTTTACTAGAATAGTCTTTGCAGAAGTTTTTAAGTACTTTTTTTTTAATAAAAAAATAAGCTAAGAAAAATGCGGTGACTTACTTCAAAACACCATACTCTACTGTATGTACCATCATTATCTTCTTCACATTCATATCTTGGAGGATCATTCATAAATTCGTATTGTGTTGCCGATAATGGCATGATAGCATGAACACCTATGATAAAAATCCTTAATATCCCGTAGATACACTGTACTATTTATTATTGAGGATAATGAGGAAAAAAAACAGACCAGATGGAATAAAAGTGAGATCATTATCAATTCCTTTGCCACGTTCAGCAAGTTTTACCACAATACCATCGTTTAACATTTGATTTGCACCCGGATTATATAAATGTTGTGGAAGATTGATGACAATTCTTTCACCATATCCAAAACCGTCACCAGTCTGTGAAAAAACAGATTTTCGATGCACTAATATATATTTCATGGAAAAATCCACCACTTTTCTAGCAAATTATTACTTATTATTTTTCTTCAAATTGACAAAATTCACCTGATCAAATCCCATTAAACGAAAACATTTTCCTGCTGATGTCATAATCTCAGTCAAATTTTTACATCTCGAATCATCCTTGAAAAAAGCTTCGCAGCCAAGTGAAGCCTAAAATGATAGCCTAAAAATGATATATTTTGGATCAGTGCTCAACGCAACATTAAAAAAGTGAAAATGTATTTGATAGCGCGAAGAACCTAATTAACTTACAACAATTTATTGAATTTTCTAATCTAAAAATCTAAAAAACGGACTAATTAGTCGTTTTTTTAGACATCAGAGTACTACAAAACTTATGGAAATTAAAAAGAAATATTGCGATTCGGCGGAAACTACTTAATTTAAGTACAATATGATGTAACCAGTAGATTTCGGCGCGATGCGGGTTTTTACCGCTTGCAGCTGACTATGAACGTGTAACTGCAGCGCATGCGATGGCTGGGAGTAGAGTTAAGCAAGATTCCCGAAGCGGAGACTTCTACTGTAAATCCGCAGAAGCACATGCGGAATGTAACATGTGGATCGTGGATTTTTAACTGAACTACACCGGATATGGTAGATAGAAGCTTACAGCTTTTAAAAATGTCGTATACGACATATTTCCTATCCGATCCAGAAGCATTTCCAATTCGTATTCATGTGCATCCAAATTATTCACAGTTTCTTCGTACATTCGTGTTTGAAATGTATGAATAACAGGTGATGGATAGGAAAGTTCCAGATACTGAGCAAGTCCTGCTGAAACATTCCATTGCTCCAGAAATGATCGATTAAAACGATTGAATGGGCATATTACAATATCAGGTAGCGCTAATGTATCTGAAAAAATCACCTTTTATAAGATAATTATTTGATTATTTAAAATTTGAAAAAAAATCTCCTTACTTGCTTCCTGAATAAAATACGATACCACAACACGACGAAGTTTGAATTCAAGCATTATCTGCCAAACACCGTGACTTGTGAGCAAAACAGCCAAAACCAGTATAACTACCCAAATAAATCTCAGTTTACATGTTGTAGACAGTAAAAGATCTCGTAAACCATGAAGAGTACTATTATCCTGAAAGAAGAAAAAGAGTAAGCTCAATTAATTATTGGATGATTTTTTTTTTCTTCAGATTCTGTATAAATACAACTACTATCATAATTTTTTATCTATTTCGACAAAAAAAAAACTCAGCTATTCATTTTTCTTCAACTGACAGTACAACTTTTCCAATTTACTTTTACTTTCGATGGGACGTCAACTAAGGAAACGGAAGTTGGAGTCCTCCAAGTAATTTCCGTCGCGTCAATTTTATGTGATGGGTTTCAACAATGCTTGTTCATGAAATAGAATCTCTCCCGCTTTACTTAAAAATGTTCCAGAATTTTCGATTCCCGATATTTTGTTTTTGACGAAAATATATCGAACGCATTCGTCAAAATATTCTGGATATGGAATGAGCTACATTTAAAAACTTTGAGGAAAGATGAAATCAAAAATCAGTCAACTGTTAAAAAAACTACTAAAAAAAGAAGTGTTGAATAATTTTTTCTATATAGTATCAGTGATTCACAAACACAGTGAACGGAATAATACGAAGTACGTATAATGCGGTTAGCAAAAGTCCTCTTATTTATTTTTTTTCATAAAAACGTTTCCTTATTTATTTCTTTTCATAAGCAACCTCGTTGTTTATGAAAAGAAATAAATAAGAGGATTTTCCTTTTTTCCTTTGTTGTTGAAAAAGAAGAACGATGGCACCATATCAACGCCACAATCGCAAATTCGCTGCAGTTTGTGAAAAAAAAAATATAAAAACTCCGTAAAAAGAGTTTGAATAGCCTCCAAATTTTAAGGACCATAAGTGAAGACCTATACTAAAGAAAAAACACATGCAATTAGATGTAGAAGATTTCTAAGAAATTATGTCAGGAATTTCTTAGTAGGCAGAAAAAATTCAAGAATCGAACCAATATGTATTTCCGAGGAAATAAAACGTTCATTACGTGAAGAATGATCTATGAATTTACAAAATCAAAAGTCAAACACTTCTGGAATGAATTTGAAATGGAGCGAAATTCTTGAATGTGCTGATAATAGGAAAAAAACACCGGATTTATAAAGAAATTATTCACATTTCTTTAAAAATACTATACAACAGGGCATAGAAAAATCTCGAAGAATCTATAAGTGTTAAATGATGTTGAATGACAATGTTGAACAACCGTGGAGATAATTACAATCCAAGAACTATCCTGAAACTAATAATTAACAGCTGTAAAAAAATTTTCCTAACTATTTTAGAAAGCATCTGACGTATGGTAGGACTGGACCGGTTGTAAATGAATTTTATATTTTATTATATTATACCCCATTCCATATTCATCCTGACAACGCGTACTCTTATTTACGAGATTCTTCCCAAAACAGTAGCACTGTACAGGTATCAGTTAGAGTTTTTTTCGTACTTTTCAACCTAGTTTACTTAAGAAAATTTTTTAAAGTTAATTTCTCCACAAAATGCTTCTTGCATGACTTATTAATTAAGATAAAGCGCAGCCAATTTCAAACAACAGCAAAGAATCCAGGTTCTATGTGCATAACTTATTTGACAACAATGGATTCTATTATATTCTATTCTACACATATTAACATGGATGGAGTAGATTCCATAATAATTACAGTGAACCAATTTTTCAGTTGCATACTTTTACTTTTTACCTCTTCTTCCAGAAAAATGCTCTGTGTGCATGCAAAATAAACAACTTTAATGACACTCGGTGTATTCAGGAGTTATTTGCATTTTTTTCCAACGGAAAAAACCTTACCCTCAATAATAACAAGCTGTCATCGACGTCATCATCGGACGCGTCATCCGCCAACACTTCTGCGACAACTAATCGAGATCTTTTTGATCCTCTATAATTATGAATTGGAACTTATTTGTGTCGTAAAAGAAATAAGAAAAATAAAAATAACAAGTTTTTTTAAGCTAAGGAAAAGTTATTCGATTTTTCTACGGGACAAAACGTCTACAGG
This sequence comes from Necator americanus, assembly GCF_031761385.1. Lineage (NCBI taxonomy): Eukaryota > Metazoa > Nematoda > Chromadorea > Rhabditida > Ancylostomatidae > Necator > Necator americanus. Next base: position 6,878,692 of record NC_087376.1, read on the forward strand.
ATGAGTTTTTCGCGAAAAAAAAATTTGTTGAAAAAATATATCGACATCGAGAAGGCGAAATCTTACTACTCACTGGAAGATGACGTGAGCTACACATATTTTTTAACGTTTTTAAAACACTAACTTTTAAAATAAGGAATAAATCAACAACAACACCCGCATTAATATGTACAAGTGATAGAAACAAAATGTAAAAAAGTCAAAAAAAAACCTCATCAGGTATCTGCCTATCTCAAAAAATTTCAAAATCTGCTGTTCTAATTGCAAACGGAAAGGATCCATGTGCTAACGTTATGAGATTCAGAAGATTTTGAAAGAAATTAAGCATCAAACAAATCTCCAATTTTGCCCGATTATTTCAAAAATGTTAAGATATGAAGAGAAAATTGAGGGCACTTTTCAAATTTTCCTCCACCAGATGTTGTTGTTTTTTGAGACTTTTTTTTTTTTTTACAAATAGTCACTCTAAGGATGTTTTCCTTTGAATCTTATGGTTAGATGGTTAGAAAAAAGAAAAAAGGTACTTTTTAAAATTTCAACTAACTTATTTCTGCTGCTGTAACGTCGTGATAGACGTCGTTTCAGGATCTTATTCTCCGCTTGAACCTTCTCCAATTCTTTATGATCATCACCTCTTTGTTGTCGATCTCGAAGATGACCATTAGGGTACATCAAGTGATTTTCAAACCGTATTGCTTGAACAGCCCTGGGACCAGAATATTGCATAATTTGATTCGAATCACTAGTAGTTCATGCACGATAATCACTAAATATAAGCGTTTGACGATGAATATTAGTTCGAATAATAAGCTCAGCTGTCAGATGATTATGTGGCAGTTGACGTCGCGAATAAATACACGAGGGAAAAAAAAAGAGCGTTCAATTGACTTCTCAGCAATAGTGAACTACGTTCTAGTCCTGTTTTTCGTGTTTTCTCCTCTCGTCGTTGAATCTCGTCCGAAGCAGCCGGATGGCAAATGAAGGCATCAATAGGAAGCGCAACGGACGTGCGCTGTTGCTACCGGGCCATGGCGAAGAGATGTGGAAGGGTGAATTCTCGCTCTACTCTCTTCAAGTATCGAGTAACTTGAAATCCAGGATATTCGTTCATTCTAGGATCTAATATTGTTCTCGTCATACTCGTTAAATAAGGAATAATTGTCAAGAAGCGAAAATCAACTTCTTATACACATACGTATGTATGTATGGCCGAAAAAAAAAGAATCCAAATATTCCTGTGTTTTTGCCTGCCTGTTTTTTCTCAAATAATGAAAATAATTTTATCATATACGATACGTCCCTAATTTGTCACCAAAAGCATGATCACATAACAAAGAAAAAAAATAATAGGCGGATGCATTACATGTCAGCTAAAGAACACCATATACGCAAATTATTACTGGATATGGAGCTACTAGTCAATATTTTGATAATGCATTATGGTATTAGTAGGTCGGCAATGAATTAATGGAGTTGTTTTTGAGTTCCGTACTTCATTCGTAAAAGAGAATTGGATATAAGCTGCAGAAATCCTTCATTCTGGGATAACAAAGAATCTAACATTTACTACAATCAAATAATCTCTGCTCATAATCTCCTTGAAAACACTAAACTAAATTCACACCATGAAAAAATCCATGAAAAAACTACTCTATTACGCTAATATCAATTAATTCAAGTCCATAACGTTCATACTTACCGTTGATATCCGGAACGATTTCATCAATATTATTGAGAAAATCCATGAAAAAAACCCACCAAAAAATGTTTTTTTTTTTCGTTGCAAAGAATACAGCGGATACTGGGTGGATAATAAAGATAAGGATGATTAGAAAAAGGTAGGGATCGAGAATAGGATAGGGCTAGTACATATTAAAAAATATGTACCGATAATGAGTAACGGAAATTTTCAAAAGGAATTATTTCACTTTGTTTGTGCTCCAATAGTTATTTTATTGGTCATGCATGTTAAAATTCAATATATTATCAAAGAAATTCTGGAAAAGATTACTGAAATTCTGGAAAAGAATGGTGGATTTTCTTTCCTCATAGAATTTCAAAAGTAATAACGGAAGAAAACATATACTGGAACTAAGAATATGAGTTGAATATAAGGTTGCAATAATCGTCATTAAATACATTATAGTGGAGATATTAAGATCTAAAATTCCATTGAAAAACGGAAATTACTTTTGAAATGTTCAGTGTTTTTAAAAATCCACAAAAAATAATCTGAAATTCTCTAAGACAAACTGGAATCGAGGAAATTCGTAGTGATACCCTGGAAGATGGTTGGATTCTTTTGTAAGTTCGAATATAAAGTGAAACTGAGATATTATATGCATTTTAAAGTAACAATTGTGGCTAAGAAAATTAATGAGCGGCCATGCCCGGCTCCGTAGAGGTTCACCACAATCGTTGAGACGGTTTGGCGTCGACCAAAACAGGATATCTCATTTCAATATTGCCAAAAAAATCCTTAGTGTTCACCATTTCAAATATTTTATCTTGTTCAACATATGGGGGAAAAACCATAATTTTTTTCAGGAAACTATTCCTATTTTTAAATATTTGGTACTTTTTCCAAAATATACATCTATGGTCAATAATACAATTATGTAATTACAAACCATGTAGGAGAATGAGTTTTTGCATCACAAAAAAATTACCTGGAGGTGAGTTCTATGGGACTTTTAAAGAAAATAAAAATGACTGAACCGGACAAAATTCCATGTTGAAATCATGGAAGAATAAGAAAAGATAAAATAAATGGAAAAAATAGGTCAGTTTTCAAAAGCGCTTATTAGGCAGCTATTTAAGAGCTACTTTAAAAAAACAATATGAAATTCTGGAATATAATAAAAGAGCCCGTCTGTTGATTTCCGGCATTGAGGTCGAGAAAGAGATATCGAATGAATGTGTCTTAGTTGAAGTTAATTTATGTGAATGTTCATGGGTGAGAAGACACGATAAAAATAGAATTTTATACAATTTTAATGATTTTTTTCCGGATCTAAGGAGACTGAGGCCGAAATTTCGACCGGATAGAATGCATCATAGAATTGAATAAAACAACGTGAATGTGTGAAAGGTGATATATATCAAACTATATTCATTCTTTCACAGTTACTTTCTAAGAAGAATGATAGTTGAATGAAGAGTGTTTTAGCCTAGAAAGTAGTAATAGCTGCGGAAAGATGGTATTCATGAAAAAAATTCCAAAAACCACATCTCGTGGCGAATTAATTATATATAAACATCGGCTGCATATCTTGATTTCAATGGCTTAGCGTCTAAATTGTTTTCATGAATTTGAATTCTGCTACGTTATAAGCCTTTGCCTATGTTTAGTTGTGGAATCTAAATCAAAATTCCACAATCCCATTGTTTTTGTCAACAGCTGCGTGTGGAAGAAAAAAAAAGATGCTAGCACTATTGCTTATTTCTGGAAGAAAATATGTTCCCATTCGTATGCAGATTCAATGTAATGTAATGTAATCCTATAGTACATAATGAGATGTCTCGATAGAAAAATTCTGACGTCAAATTTCTCATTAAAATAGACGATGCGATTTACCTAATGAGGTTAATAATACTCAAAATACTAGATTATTTTCATGTTACCGTTATCCTTGAAACAAAATGACGAAATAGAGGAATTAGGGCAAGATATAAACAAACTCTAGGCAACATTGTACGTAACACCTTATAACTTAAGTTAAATTGTTCACAAAAATGCGAAAAAAATGCTGTATTATTAATTTTTGCATGAAAATTCTAATGGAGAAATTTATCTCCATTTATATCTATCTCTATCTACAACACCGCTACTAACTTGTGTCCCAAAATCCGTCGCCGACGGATTAATCCGTCGCAAACCGTCGGAATTTTTGGAAGTGGTCAAAATTAAATTTTACGTAGTAGCATTCGAAAGTAAATGAGCTGCTGATTTCAAATATACTTCGAGAATTTACTTTTGACAAATGTGTGGCCTGAAAACGGGCAAAGTTTCCTCAAGCCCTGTTAATTACTTTCACACCTCCGCAATCCTTCCATTGACATATCCCGCGGATACATCTCCATGGAAGGAAGGAATGTTCATAGGATTTCCGCTTATTTCTCGAAATTGGAAAAATTTTTATTACATCCGTAATCAGGAGGTTATTTAGAGCATTTTGGTACCCCACATCATATGTTTGTCCGAAATTTCCATTCTCTTCAGAAATTCACGAAAGTGCTCCATCTAAGATTAATAAAACGCCATGCTTTCGAAGCTGTGAAAAATCTCCTCGGAAATTTATCAGCAAACAACTTGTACTTGACAATAGTTTATATTTTAAGTTTCTAGCTTGGAATATGTCTAGTTTTTTCCCGGTGTCAAACTTACAACATTACTCAACATTATTTCGTTATTTGATCTAATTTTTGAACAGCTGTCAACAGCTTAGAATGAATGCTTAAGTCTCGCGATTCGGTACTTGCCTAGAACTCTCCTTGCTTCACGAGAAGAGAATTAGGCGCTAACATTGGATGAGAGCTACACATGGTTTTCGAGTGACCAAATTGAGGAAATTTTCGTCTGTTTTCACAAAACAGAAATTTTTGCAGCCTCTATGAATTTTTTCACCACCACAAATACCCAGTTCTTCTCACAAAAAGACGCTCTTTCGAATGATGTTAAATCCACTTTTATTTACAAACTTCAAAATTTCAACACTGAGTCCGCCCTCTTATAGGGCAGGCGATATTGTATAGCTGGAATGGTTATCGCGGCCCAGGCACGGTCTGCCAGGCATCTCACACCTTCGATAGGTGACTCCTCTGGCGATTCGGCGTCACAGAGAGACATTAATGTTTGAACATAAATGAACGGTGACGAGAATTCTACACAGTTCTTAGTCATCGGAACCATACACCTACTTCAATTTCACAAGCTTTCGGAAAGAAATACAAACTAACGAAACAAACCTCCTGAAAAAGACAGACATGTAACAAATTAAGACGTTTTATGGAGGAAAAAATCGGAACATCTTAAATTTTTGAATTTTCCGTGTCTTGCAGTTTAATTAAAATAATATTCACTTCTTCCTCTCTTCCCTCTCCTCTTCTTTTTATTTCTTGGTTTAGTTTCGTCAGTCATTTTCCTTCCTAGCCGTTTCAAATTATCACTGTTTTTTTATGAATAAGAACTCTTTAGAATTCTCGTCACCGTTCATTTATGTTCAAACATTAATGTCTCTCTGTGACGCCGAATCGCCAGAGGAGTCACCTATCGAAGGTGTGAGATGCCTGGCAGACCGTGCCTGGGCCGCGATAACCATTCCAGCTATACAATATCGCCTGCCCTATAAGAGGGCGGACTCAGTGTTGAAATTTTGAAGTTTGTAAATAAAAGTGGATTTAACATCATTCGAAAGAGCGTCTTTTTGTGAGAAGAACTGGGTATTTGTGGTGGTGAAAAAATTCATAGAGGCTGCAAAAATTTCTGTTTTGTGAAAACAGACGAAAATTTCCTCAATTTGGTCACTCGAAAAGCATGTCTAGCTCTCATCCAATGTTAGCGCCTAATTCTCTTCTCGTAAAGGAAGGAGAGTTCTAGGCAAGTACTGAATCACGGGACTTAAGCGTTCATTCTAAGCCGTTGACAGCTGTTCAAAAATTGGACCAAATAACGAAATAGAGTAGTGTTGTTTAGAAAAATCGAATTGTTCATAGGATGATGCAATATTCGGTAATATTTTATAATATTTGTATAGAAGAAATATAGAGCAACACCCTTTTGATAACTTTTTAGGCCAGGAAATCTCGAAATTGACGTGGTTGAGAAAATATAAAGTGAAGAATATGTAAATTCTGGAATGTAGATTATGGTTATGAGCGTGGCACCGCTCAATTTCCCCTAATCATCCTGAAAAACGGCGTTTGTTCCTACGAGGTGCGTGAAAGCGCTCCTTCTTCGCTTCACGCGCCGCGCCTAAGAGCGAGCGGTCGAAAATCAACGAGGTCTCTTAAACTGCTTATTCAAGTAAAACTAATGAACATGCGGTTAAGGGAAATGGAGCGAGTACAAGCGGCGCGTTCTAACGTGCCTCGTAGGAACAAACGCTGCTCTCACGTAGTTTTTTTTCTCGGAACGATTAAGAGGAATTGAGCGGAGCCACGGTCGCACACGTAATCTATACCCCGAAGTTTGTATTTTTACACAAGTTTCCCAACTATGTCGGTTTTCTCGTAAGCTGCCTATTACATTTTCGTTCTAAAAATCAAATTCAAATTCCATTCCAGAATGTTTAAGTCTATTTCACGAAATATGTGAAAAGTGCAACAAATTACCGCCATTGAAAAGCAGCACCCATAAATAAAATAGCGTCCCCGAAATTTTATGGATTTGTGGGAACCAGTAGAGAAAGTAAACAGATTTATGTTATAGATTCATCCACTGCACTCAAGATTAATCCATTTCGTTGTTTTTATCTGAATTAAGGTTTTGAGTAGATGAAACTTCTGGAACCCACGAAAATTTCTAGAGATTTGTTAGGGAATCCAGATCAGATGTGTTGCTAATTACTGCAAATAAATAATAACGTTCAGGAGGCGAGATAAATTACAATGACGTTCGAACTCATTTAATAATAATTTAATGAATAACCCTAATTTCTATATTTTATAACCAATTCTGCAGAGTGAATTGAAGATCTTTTCTCTGGATCGTTCTTTTCAAAGCAGTGCTTTGGTTTTGTTTGAAATCCGCATTCCGTCAAACCGAATGCTACTTCTTTTGAAGCATAACGAACAACAATTGAGGTTGTAAGATCCGAGAGTACGGTACAGGCGTCATCCTCTTCAGAAATGACACATTATCAAAGGACTTTCTTTTTTTGGTCTCCTTCTCGCTTAACTTCCTTGACTGAGACGCAAATTAGGGGAAGAAAGCATCAGAATGATTTGAATGATTAGAAGAAGATCGCCCTGGGTTCGGAGAATTACTCCAAAAATTGAATTTCAAAAAACCACACTTCGCAAACGAACGAACTAATTGTAGGCCTCAGGGGAGAAGGATTACTGTGGGTTGCGTGAAAGCTCTACGCAATTACGTCATTCTTTAATTATCACTCATAGAGACAGTTCAGGAGCAAAAAGCTAAAACTGTAATGTTAAAAATACTCATATTTTCGGCATCACAGGAACGACCGATGCACAATCCACGACGAGCAAAATTCAAAAAAAAAGTGGAACACGTTCCACAGAAATTTTCTAAGAAGTTTGCACCACCTCGTTCACTTCAATTCAGGATCGTTTGAGGTTCGCGAACGTGTAACTGGCTTATACAATGACTTGCGGGGGCTAGCCTATATATCAGGGCAGTGTTTTTATCCTCCCAGAAAAGTCTGGCACCAATTTATGGACACCGGAGGGATGAAAGGCTTGGTGAGCATTAAGGCGGATTCGAACCTCCGATCAATCGTGCAAGAAGCGAAACTTCTAACCGCTACACTACACCCGCCCTAAAAAAAAATTAATAAATGTAATAAACGTGTAAAATGTACATACTGATATATAAACCGCATGAAAACTACAAGAGGCGGTTTTGATGTGGAGCATTACGTACTTTTCAACAATCTGAAAAGCCTTGCGAGTAAAAAAATTTCACGTTTCGAGTTGATTTGGAGATTTCAACCTTTCAGTTAAAACATACTGTTCACATCCGTATCAGGAATTTTACCTATGGTCACTGCACTTGCATTGCTTCCAGAAAGGATTAGTCTGTACCAGCGTGTAACTGAAAGAGAGATAACATTGGAATTTCTTGAACGTTCACAGTTTTTTTCTTTTGTAAATGCTCGAGAAATTTCACAAATTCAGAAGTTCTTGACAAAAAAGAATTGCATTCGTCGGGAATTATATTTACGACCAGTAAAATTGATCCTGTCTACTTAATAAGATGATAAATTCATAAGAAAGAAAAGGGCAACTGAGCAAAGCTCTCACTTTGGAAAGTGCACTAGCAAATTAAAAGAAATTATAGATTAAATGGATATTAATTATTAAAGGCATCACTCCACGAAGCTGAGGTGGTACGGATTTCAGGTGGAGTATTCGTATACGGGATGGGAGACTATGGAGACGGGGGTGATTCCGTCCATTTCTTCCTAACTGCCGTAAAAAACAGCCAGCAAGATACGGCTTCAGGCATTCTGGCGCGCTATTCTCTACGAAGAGTTCGACTGGAGCGCGCCAGCCTTGTGCCCGCGTCGCATCTTTCGGGCCGTTTTTTACGGAAATTAGGAAGAAATGGATGAAATCACCCACCTCTCCATATTCTACGGTCCCGTATACGAATACTCCACCTGAAATCCGTAGCACCTCAGAATCGCGGGCTGATGCCTTTAATATCATAAGCAATAATATCATTCATATCTAAACTAATCTAGAAACAAATGAAAAATATTTTCAAAAGATAAACTAAAAACTGAAGACAAACACTCCGAAGCGTGAGCCGAGAATAAAAATCATTTCAAGAAATCTCAAAATCCGCATCTCTTGGTAGTTTTCCTAAGGTTTATGGATCAAAATGTTCTTCCACAAAGGAGTTTCATTTAGGATCGTATGTGATAGCTATAATCCTAGTCATATAAGCTAAGATCCATTGAAATGAAGGAACAATCGACCTTTTTTGAAAATTTCTTCGGAAAAGTGTTCTAAGTCATGTCCGAAACCATTTTCCTCGTCTTGTGCTATCAGTTGTGCATCTGCAACTAGAATTGTATGCAATATAATAATTAAAAATATAATAACGATATTAATAATAATGATGTATAATTTCAACACTGTACTTCCGAAATCTTACTCCTGAACTATTTAAACAACCGATAACTAAAACGAAGTATAATTACGTTAACCGTATGAGCTCACTGCAATATTCCTCTTCGGACCGCAATTACCACGATTATGAAATCGTTATCAATTTTTCAAGGTAATTTCTCGAGTAATTCCTAAAAAAAAGTGAAGATGATTATAATGAGGTCTTTTTCTGAATTATTTCCCACTGAAAAAAGTTATGCGAGGTTAAAGCAAACGCAGAAACGCGAATCCTCCGATAACTCGATAATTTTTCTCGTAGTTCCACATTTAAAAAATTCCCTATTCACAAGAGTATTACAGCTCATCAATTGTACTTGTAAAAATACACGGATAAGAGTTCTTCTGCGAAAATATGGTAAAAAAAAATATTTTGAATACCAAATAGTGAACAGCGGTGAAGACGGAAATTTTTCCAAGCTGTCAAGAGATTTTGTATGACTCAGAATTAGCAAATATTGTGAAAAAGAAATACGTGATAGGGAGTTAGAATCAAGGAATTATGTAGTTAGTAGGCTATGATCCTGAAAACCCGATCTAATAGAAGTGAAACAACTAAAGGAACCGTTAAAACAGCCGGGATAGTAAATATTGTATGGACAAAATGTCTTGCAACCTTTTAAAAAAATAAACATCAACAGTTTTACTGCAAAATAGATCCAATTATTCGATTTATTCGGAAATTCCACCAATTACCTAATCGTGAAGTAGCCAAGAAATTTTTTTTCCACATCGAGCATGACAAAGATCTCCTAAATAAGGAATTTTCTATGAACATTTGTATTTTTACGAGATATTTAAGTGTTTGGTAAAACCTTTTGCCCTACGTAGCCATTTCTCTTCTTATTTTGTTGTTGTTGTTTTTGTTTTTGGAACACCTTGAAAATTAAAAGAAAATTATAACAGTTTTGAGAATTAAATCAAAGAGTGCATATATTTTTCAACCATAAAGTGGGAAAAATACTCATAAATTCATAGGTTCCTCAAAAATTTGGCGGAAAAAAACGAAAATAAAGAAATGTACAAGTTTCACAGATCTTTTTTTTCAGAGAAAAAAAGAACCAACAACAATCAAGAATTTTGCGAATAAAAAGTGGATGAAGCATGTCAGCTGAAATCCACACAAATCCACAGATCACAACGAGACTTCCGCCCCATAATGTGAGTTACAAATCAGCGTTACGGTCATTACGAGCGCAACAGCATACAAACTAGCACAAATCCGCTACGCATTTGATCTTATTTACTACAAGAGAATTTTTCTTGAAATTACGAGGATTCCTTGCTTCATTAATTAGTGCTACAATCTCAATCTCCTACACGAGGAAATCCAGAAAAAAAAAACAACAAAGAAATGAACATTGATGCATAGAAGTAATTTTACGTCTTATTATTTGTTCGATAAAAAAACATGCTGTATTTATAGGATATATCCTTAAATGGGTAAGAAAGTGTTTCTCTCAGTGAGAAAATGAAGTTAAACGTCAAATAAAGGTAAACATACACTCAGAAGCTACCATTAAGGTGCTTTATTCTGTTGTAATTTTCCCCGACCCTCATATTTGTTGACGGTTTTCTAATAAACAAATAAATAAACAGATAATTTTGCTTGACCGAGGAATGTAAGGAGAAGGAAAATACAAACGGTTCGTGTGCCAACTACAAATAACCGAAAGTATTAAATTCAAAAATATTAGAAGTGACAAGAAGAAATGTATATTTTCCAGTATTAAATCTACTCTCAGAAGATTCCAGGAATCTGAGTAAACTCCGCATTACTGTTGACGAAATTGCCTGAAAGTAAATAGTGAATGCAATTCAACTTTTCGAAAGGGCCCAATTCCTTTTTTGAGAAAGAAGAGGAGAGAAAGACGACACTGACGTGATTGTGAAGGATGGAAGTGGATGTTCGGAGGAAGTTCTCAATGGCTGAGCTCACCGGCACTCTTATACGCTTACACTTTTGTGGTGAATAACATCAGCTCCAGGAGGACAGCTACGCAGTTGTTGCAGTTAGAATATAGATAGTACATTATATATGTGTGAGAGATAAATGCATTTATATAATATTGACATTAAAACAACAGCTGAATCTTCTCTTCAAGTTTTTCATGAAATTTTCTTGTCAGGAAAGATACTGTACTGATGTGAAGTTTACATAATTTCCTCAGGTGCATATTACCGTATTCAGGGAGGGAGTCAAATTTCCCCTTTGTTAATACTTTGATTCCAGAATAGAAACGAAAGGAAGCACCCACGTTCCACATAAAAAATCATTCCCCCTCCGAAGCGAAGTGTAACACACTTCAGAAATTCTTATGTATTATCCACTTCCTAATTAATTAGAAGGTTATAAGTTGAATTTGTATTTAACGCCATCGAAACTCTGGAATTTTTAGAATTTTCAAGATGATCTGTTTTCCGGAAATAACATATATGAAGATGATGTGTCCAGTAGTGCAGGAAAGTGAACTAAATCTTGTATATATCGTATTATATTATTTATATAATATTGTAAATGTGATCTTTTTTATTTATGAATTCACTGGTTGTTTTCCTTTCCATTTTGAAGTCTTTACTGTTTTTTTTTCAGACGCGATAGAGAAAGCTGATTTTTCACCTAAGAATTTTTTGTATTTCCTACCTAATAGAGAATAATTTTGTGGAAAAAAATACGGTACAACATATTTGTGAAGTTATAGAAGTTTGAATTTACATCTGCAGAAATGAAGAAGCATGACACTAAATGTGGCCATAGTAATTTTTCTTGACGAATTTTGTATGGTTATCCAGCTATTGAACCGTATATTAGCAAAACTTCTATTTTCTTAAGAAGAAATGAAAAAAAGTTTGTTTTTTTTTCCAGAACCGGAAGTTTCTGGATAAAAACTATACTTCACAAAATTCCGACGGCTGCGAATGATTGTGGTTGATAGAGTTGGTACCGAATGTGTTCAAAGTCAGGATGGATGCAATGAATCTTCGCAAGTATATGTATGTCAACCAGAGAAAGAGATAGTGCTGCTGCAGACGGGCAGCGGTCGCCGAGATGAACATATCTGGTGGCGACTATACATGGAAGCTGTCCAGATAGCTCGGCGGAATGTTGCGTTTCTCAGTCTATTTTCGTAATTAACTCTCTTTTTAGAAAAAAAAAACTTTGTTAAACAAGAAAAAACTAAAGAGAATTGTCTTTAATTGTTGAAAATACAATATTCTCCTATAAAAATTGATTAATACGTGAACAAAGCTGGTTGTTGCCCTAATGTTTACGGGTCTAAGTGCTTCTGGAATCGATTCAGAAAGAACTATCATACTATAATAACGTCTGGAACGTCTACTGCTATTAAGTTGTGCCCACAAAATCGGTTTCCGTTTAATTAATTTGTCGCAAACTGTCTGAATCTTTGGGAATGAAAAAAAAAATTAAATTTTTTGAAATACTATTCAGAAGGAAATGGATTGCTAATATCCAATATATTTCAAAAATTCAGTTTTGAAAAATGTGTATATAGCCTGTAAATATGTGAACTTTCCCTAATCTTTGTTAATCACTTTCAGATGTTTGCAATTCTGCCATTGACATATTTCTTGGATTTATTTCATTTGTTAGTCATTTTCCTTCCTAGACGTTTCAAATTATTGCTGTATCATTATTGTATTATTATTAAGTAATTGTAAGTAATCACTGTATACAATTGTCGTAATTGTTCATTTATAGTCTAATTTATTGGTGTCTCTGTGGAGGGGAATCGTCAAAGCAATCGAAGTGTGAGATGTCCGACGGAGCCTCCCGGATTCCTTGCCTGCTATTACAAGTGGACGAATTAAGGATAGAAATATTAAACTTTGTAAATCTAATTGAATTTAACAACATTCAAAAGATTGCCTCTCTGTGAGTGCTGTAAATTTTAAATGCGAAAGTAATTTTCCGAAAAAATAACGCTTCTATGAAAACAGTTGGAATTTTCTCGAATTTGATCACTCAAAAACCGCGACTAGTTGTCATCCTATGTAACTGACGTCGACGTAAATCACGTCCTGCAACGAAAGGAGAGTCCTAAGCAAGTACAGAGTAACCTAAATATTCAATATAGGCCGTTGACAGATTTTCAGTGGGTGGAAGAAATAACAAAAATTCCAAGCATGATAATAAAACAAAAACATTTTTTCAAAATAAAAGCTTACAATTTGAACTGTTTTCAAGAACAAATGGTTTTCTTGGGAATTTTTCAACCATGTTCTCTGCCACTAGGAATATCTACCCTTCTATTAACTTTCAATATAGCACTTCTGCCAATTTAAGAAGATAATGGGAAATTTCGAATCCAGATGCAATGCGGGGTGCTAAAATGTTCTAAATAACCGCCTAATTACGGATATGTTTATCATTTTGTGTCAATTTTGAGAAATCAACGTGAATCTTATGAAGACCTTTTCTTTCCGCGGAGATGTATCCACTAGGAACTTAACTATCTAGGAACTAGGAATTAGGCAATCCACAGAATATGCCAGGACCTGGTGAAGGTTTGAGGGGTGAAAGTAACTAATGTTAGTTGGGGAAAATGTCCCTGATTTTTTGGTCCTTATATTTGTTAAAAGTAAATTTTAAAAGTGTATTTCAAATAAGCGGCTTATTTGCTCCCAAATAGTATTTTCAAAATTTACTTCTGACCATTTTCAAGGATTCAAACAGATTAATTCGTTGGGAACCAATTTTGAGAAAGAAGTTAGTAGTTGTAATTGAATGCAACCAAACGAAAGTATTTCCAAATTTGAATTTAAGAGAAAAAACCTCAACTACGGAACGTTTCTTTTTAGTGAATTAAGACCAATTCCCAAGAAAATGAAAGTTTTAAATCGAATATATTCCAAGAGAACTGCAAATGTGAGTCTATCTAATTCGAAAACATTCCGGATTTTCTGCGAACTGTTAGCGTATGTGATCTTTCTTACCTTTTTCTATACGTATTCTTCTAAAAGGTGGATTCATGTCCATGAGTATCGATCAGAGTTCTTTAAATTGAAAAAATCCCAAGAAAATGAGGAATGAATGGAGAAGCATCTCTAAAGCTATGCCATGAAAGCTCATTATTCTTCGAAAGGAGATGGAATACAGCGCATAGAGACCACATAGGAATATCCGTCAAAACATCATCATCGATTCTATGTAGATTTCTATCATTTTTTTTCCTTTGTTGACGTATTCAAATCCTAATATCTATGCTGTCGATCTGAAGAAAATTGGAGGAAGATAGAGAAGAAAAACATGGGATTAGTGTGTGGACAAAAATTATTGAGCCAATATATATTAGAAGGTAAAAAGATGCTAAGCAGAGTGGATCCAGGGGTTTCCCTCAGAGGTGAGATGAAGATGAGGATGAATATGATGAAAGAATACGATAAGTTAGCGTAAGAGGATACGACACGTCTCAATTGATGCGCATACATTGATCATGTGAATGTGAACAAACACATTAATGTAAATGCCTTAAATCCTTAAATAATGAACAAATAAATAGGCGGAAAAATCGCTAAAATTCAGTTTACAATAACAAAAACCTTGCACATCATCGTTATGTTCACTGTATACTCAAAATTGTCAGGATATTTATCCATATTTCACCGGATATAGACGAATTGAATGCGAAAGCATCAAAAGAACAATGAGAAAGGAGTAGGTTCGAATGTCAGTCAGAGTGAAATCCCGCCTATTTTGTGGATTCCAGCTGCTGCCTCACAGAATGGGATTAGCTTACATCATTTTTTTCCCACCTAAATTTTATCTGCATGGATTTTTCTTTTTACAAGTGTAATATTACTGATCTACGGAGAAATGTAGGCAACTATATAATGTAGCGATTATGTTCAATTTTGTTCAAAGTTGTACATGAATCAATTTATGTGAATATAATACAATGAAACCTCATACTTTCTCTTCCCAGTTGTCCCTTAGCCGGAAATTCAGTCCATAAAGTACACAACGATGAAATAGAAATTCGAGAATGTCATCAATACAAAAACGACAGAAGAGCAACATAACATAGAACAAAAATAAAAACGTTCTTCGGAATAAATGCTTTGAAACGCAAAAAGAGGATTTTATCTACTTTAAACCCCTTAGAATCAGTGGATTTAAATTAATTGATCTAAAGCACAAAGGGGTTTGTGCTTTAGATCAATTAATTTAAATCCACCGATTCTAAGCAGTGCTCAGGCCATTCTTCCTTTTGCTCTGAACAAAATTGAGGAAAACTGGAAGCCTCATAAACATGAGGTGAGTACCGGCACATCCAAATCCCACTCTATCAAAAACGTGACGCTAAGGATAGTTGCAGCTTCACACAAATGAAAGATAGAATCCGAAAATCTATCCTATGTCAACGATCGAAGATCAGAGACGTTGTGGAATTTGCCAGGAAAACTAACTTAAGGTATGGAATACCAAACGTGAAATGATTCAACGAAGACCGTTGAACCAGCGCCCGGAGCAACTCAGATTCACGGAGTATGTACAGGAGAACCATGAAGTTATTGATCAGATTTCTTCACGATTTCGTTTAAAGAAAAAGTTGAAAAATCATTCGGGAACTATTCCACTTGATCCGGACGAATGAAAATATTACTGTCAACAGCTCGATCAATTACAGTAACAAGGATATAGGTGATTTAAACGATTCTGAGGTGTCCATCCTGAAATGTTACAGTAACCACTCAGACTAAAGTTGATTTTGCAGCAATCGTTTTTCCGTTAATGCAAATCTGACAGTTTTCATTGTTTTTCTTTTTGAGCCGAGAAGAATATTAACGTCCTTTTTCCTACTTTTTATAAAAAAGTTTGGGCGTCTCAAGATAAATTATTGTGGGAATTTTTTCTAAACATACCAATGAAAACGAATGCCGAAAATAAATACAGTACTTTTGCTGACAATGATCCATACAGTGTACGTAGAAATTTTAGAAATGATTTAAGATGTCACCAAAAAAATCAACACCTTTAAAAAGTAACCACAAATTTCGCATGTTTAGTTGAAGACGTTAGCCCTGTCAACGGAGCATAACTACGACTTTGATGTAGTGAGGAAATCCGCTAAAAAGAAGGAGAAGCTAGAGATGGATTTGTTGGATGCAGGATCAGGGGTGGTTCTAATTCATCTCTCCCTGATTATCGTAAGAAATGGCGTGAAAGACGACGTTTTTAAAGGCATCAACCCACGAATTTGGGGTGGTAGGGGTTTTAGGTGGGACATGCCTATACGGGGTCGCAGATTATGGGGAGGAGGGAGATTCCGTCCATTTCTACCTAATTGTCGTAAAAAACTGCCCGAAAAAAGCGGCGCGTGCACGAGGCTGGCGCGCTCCAATCGAAATCGTTGTAGAAAATAGCGCCCCGGAAAGCTCGAAGCCGCATCTTCCGGGCCGTTTTTTACGGCAGTTAGGAAGAAATGGGCGGAATCACCCTTCTCTCCATAATCTACGATCCGAAAATATACGATACGAATACTTCACCTGAAACCTGCACCACCCCGTTTCGTGGGGTGATGCCTTTAAGACGATTTCAGCTGCAACGCGTCACCTTTGTGCACGCGCCGCGTCTACGAGCCAGCGGTCGAATAGTGAAGACGCCCTCAGAACAGTCACGTAAAACCAGAGAACATGCTGCTGAGAGAACCACAACGTGTACAGAGAGGAGCGTTCCAACGTACTTCGTAGGAACCAAAGCGGTTCCCACGCCGTTTTTTTTACGACGATTAGGGAAACGAAATGAGCGGAACCACCCCGAACCCCGGAGTCTCCAACCCCATTCCTAGCTTTTCCCGCGCGTTCCCTCACTATGTCAAATTCATGGTATACTGCTTTTTTTCCATTTTTTCTTCACATTTTTTTAAAAAATTTCAGCATAAATCACTTAAAGTTTTCTCCTAGATAAAACCTTATGTATATGTCTGGAGATGGTGACTTCTCCAGGATTTATTTCGATATTATCATGGATTGGAGTGGCTTCTAGTCATCCGCAAGGTTACCAACATGTAAACATATAAGACGGATTAGATAAGAGAAAGCACAACTGAGAAATGTGATTTTATGTCAGGACCCAGCTGCGAACCATCGCTGGTTATATAAGCGAAGTGTGTGGAATACTGTCCGCATATATTGTCAATAAAACCACGAAGCTGAGTCTTCCGTGGATCGATGACCACGATTATGATATGAGAGACGAGCGAAAATGGATAAACGAATACAATGACTTTTTTTTTTACCAAGGATCCTCTCATATTTCTATTTATTTTTGTTTGCAGTTCAATCCTTCGAAATTTTCACCGTATTACATGTGGAACGAAAATTTTCGGATCAAGAACAATCCGAATGGCTACAAGTGTTATCTTTGTCACATCTATTATGACTGAACTAAGATTTTCGACGTGAAAACGAACATGTAAACAACCTTGTCCACAACAAAAGGCCTGTGCATCAATAGCGGAGAAACTCAGTGAAGAGGCTAACAAAGATTCGGAGAAAAAAAATCCCGAAGTTAAACTCGAGGTAGTAGTTTTTCGCATGAATATTTTCGGTTCTTCTCGAGTATTCGCAACCATGTCTAGAACTGCTACATTTGTGGACAAAAAGATAGAAAGAGAAGCACGTTCAGGAACATTATACAAAATAAATGTTAGGTGATGTTAAGGATAATGCAATTTTTAACAATACGTGAAAAAATATTATTTTACACTTACCGCTAGTTTCTCCCTGCTCGAAATTAAAGGAACAATGAAATACAATAAGTGAAAATAAATGAAATGTAAAAAAAAAACCACGGCAACGATAGTGGAGCTTTAGTACTAAGCCAGAATACAATTTCTGTTAAGCCTGGATAAATCCCTAAAACCTTATTGATAAATTCCTAAAACCTTATTGAAGGGATTGGGACAAGGAGAACACAGTGACGACCGAAAAAGCTGTCAACGTGCAGTTTCATAGTTTCCATCATAATTTAAGGATTTTTCATCTCTTTCCTGAAAAAAAAAGCAACTGGTAACCGCCTTCAATGACCTTATATATAAAAATGTTTTTTTTTTCACCTTTATCGTTTATGGACAGAAAAATTTAAGTTCAAAAAAAGACGCAAAAATCATCTTCCTCTGTTGCCTATGGCTGAAATCAGCTCAAATAGGGAATAAACTTTTTGTTAAAGCTAGAGTATAAAAATCATGGATTTACAGATTAAACTTCAAAATCAAGTTTGTAATAGAAAGAAGAAAGCGTTTACATTAATAAAGATTTTTTACCTCTATAAATCTTTAATATAAATTTTAAAAAATAATCAAACAAATGTTACTTTAATGGAATTTTTCATGGTGACTTTGTGTGCCCCGAAGTATAGAGAGATATCGCTGAGATATTCAACTAGTAATTTATGCATCGTTGAAGACGGAAAGTTATTCTAAATGCTAAAATCCAATTCTTTTCCTTCAATTTTCAAAAACAAATAAGGGAATAGCGTATGTTGACGTATTGAAACGGTAATAATTGAATAATTTTCTCTATTTTTAGCTATTGGTTTTCGTAGATAGGTTTTTTCTGTCTAAAGTTGTTTCAATAATAACTACATGAAGCGTAGTTATCACAAATTATATGTGAAACAATTTCCAATTGCCTTTAAATTTTAGTTTTAATGCTTTAAAAAATGGTGTTTAACTACAAAAAAAAAAAGATTTGGAACTAGAAAATAGCACTGAACACAAATGTATGCTGCAGTTAACTCAACTCATGCAATATCTGCAGTATTTTTTTTTTACTAAAATGACTCTTTTGTCTTGCACGGGACTCCATTGTGCAGTCCATATCTCGTTTCCTGTTCTACATTGTTATTTCTAATCATATAAAAACTTCAAGGACTCATTGTGACTCTTTTCCATAACCCTTGCACTATCTTAAAATCGTAAAAATTAGCTTAGCAACTGAAATAAAGATCTGAGACTAGAGAATAATTGAACGAGGCAAAAAATTAATTTAATATTAATTGGGACTTTCTTCTCATTTATTATTATAATTATTATTATTTATTTAATTGGACTTTTTTCTTGACAACAATATATTTATAACCTCCTTCCTCAATTTTTTTTTTCTCCTGAGGTGAGTTTTAGCGAATCGTTTGAGAAGAGTAGATCTAAGCGATTCGTCTGCTAGACACTTATTTATATTCAATTTTTTAAATCTACTCATTTATCTATTATCATTATTATTTACTATTATTTATCTGTATATTTCACTGTTTTCTCCAATTGTATCGTTTAGTTAACGGTCCCAGTAAGAGCAATTCCTGTAGTGAATACTGGACAGATATAAATAGACAATTTACCAAAAAGAAACCGTGCACAAACCTAAAATTGTTAAAATTGTCAAAGAAACACGCTGAAAACAATGGAAAATTCAATGTCCAGAAAGCCACCCAAAATCCTAGAGATTTCACACACACTCACTGAACTACATACATATGAAGTATTAATAATTTATAAGAAGGCGATCATCGTTTTAATTTTTTTTTTCGAATTTTTATAGTCTAGCAAAGAAGTATAATCATGGTTCCACGGATGTCGTTGAGATGAGAGGAGGATTACCGTTATTGGTCAATGTTACTTTACAAAGTACAGTCTTATTGTACAAATTTGCGTCGATGAAATAGTCCATTAAAACCGTTAGATAAAATATCAAACCAACTACGGTATAGGACAGAATTACGTTTGGGAAGAGTATATGACGTCGAATTCCGAAATCAACTGTCAATCAGGATTCTCCGAAAGCTTTCTGTGAGGTCTTTCAAATGGTTGAATAGTGCCACCTTATCGTAGAGTTCCTTTCGAAGAAGATAGATAGTTGGAATGTGGAATAAGGAGGTAGTTAATTGAAAATTCGTGGAGTGAATACGGCAAGAGTTACCGTAGTAAATATTAGGGCATAATAAATACAATGACCTACTAGAAAATGCAAATAACAATTCTTCTGGAGCAAACCTCCTGATAAACGATGACATGCCATTATATGTGAATTTAGCTTTATTTTAGGCTATTATATTATAACATTCTGTAAACTGTTGGATCATTCCGTAAATTTTCAAGATATTTATTCAAGTAATAGAAATAAAGTAGATTTTACAAATGATAATATTTTATATAATATTTTATTTTGACGAATAACCTGCAGTCATGCAGTGCTTTAACAGCAAAATTTTTCCTTCTATTATCCTGGGTGGAGGAAAAGAACAAAGAGAATTTTTAGCATTCGAAAGTTGCTCATTCACTTTATGAGCTTATAATTTTATGGAAATGAGCAATGGAAAAGCTGTTTACGTTACGTTACGTTCAATTTTGTGTGAAGACTTTCCACGAAATAGTGGGATCAATTAGAAATGTAAATTAAGGTTTCGAAACGAAGGGCATCGTTCGAAAAGTACAGGATTATATTGCAAAAAAACATTCCAAAAAAAAAAAAAGACGATTCCCAAGTTATTGAAAGCGGTATAATCCAATCCATTCCGTTGCGACTGCATTATAAAAATTTATCATAACTTGTGATTTCACATCATTGTAGTTTTATATTACTATACCAGCTGAGTTCAGCTGAATACGGCTGAAGGACCTCGCCAAAATCATTCACGAATTTTTGACGACGACTGCGAGAGAAAGAAACGAACGGAATATATAATAATAATAGATAAAGAATAACGTCTCAAGCGTTAATCAATCCGCTTGGAATGCGCCCCACGTTCACTTCAATTCAGGATCGTTTGAGGTTCGCGAACGTGTAACTGGCTTATACAATGACTTGCGGGGGCTAGCCCATATATCAGGGCAGTGTTTTTATCCTCCCAGACAAGTCTAGTATCAATTTATCGACCCCGGAGGGATGAAAGGCTTGGTGAGCACTAGGGCAGGTTCGAACCTTCGATCGATTGTGCAGGAAGCGGAACCTCTAACCGCTACACTACACCCGCCCCTATACAATAATAGTAATATCTAATATAATATAATGTAAACCACAATGATCATCAATCTTTTCTCAAACGTGACTAAACGTCCGACCGGAGAGACCATCCGAAGAAAATATTGAAGCACTGATTTTTCTGATTGAACATATTTATTCGACTTACTTTTGTCGGGGGTGTGTCTTTTGAGAGAACTTCTGCTGTAAACGACCCGGATAGGTCTGTAATTTTACGTTTGAGCCAAATGCGAGCTTTATTTGAGACCAAGTAACGAGAGGAACACGAAGTAACTGGAAACACATGCGTACTCATTTTTTATAGAGCAGATATAAATAGGCACTATATAATAACATAATAAAATTAAAATAGAAGTAGAAATAAATGTGAATATATGAATAGTTAAGAATTTACTATTATTTCAGTGTTTATATGCATAGTTGTAGAAATACAAAGTAGAACAATGAATGTTAGTTACAGTACTGAGCTCTGAGTACCGTATTTGAAGAGTGCAATGAACGAAAATTTTTCATACTTCTTATATGCTTTGTTAACAGCTCTTGAAATATTGCTTACCCTTACAGCTTACTCTCAAACATGAACCATCTTCACACCCAAGAGACCATTCAAAGAAAATTGAACATCGGATTTCAGCGGCTTCGCTTTGTTGAGTGGATTTTTTGAAAATATGTCTTTCCACAGCTTCTTCACATCATAAATATATCCGAACTCTGCACAACAACGTAGTTTTAGAAGAATAATCGCTAGTCACTTTTCATCGAAAGTTTTCTAGGATTTCCTTTTTTCTAGCTGTAAAAATGAAGGTCTTATGAGAGAAACATGATTAGGATATTGTTATAGCTTGTTCGGATTCTTTACGGTTTGGTATGATGAACAGCAGTTAAGTGACAATGTATACAAAATAGGCAAGGATTTAAAAATGTAGTCAGGAATAATGCAAAATAATGATGGCAAGGTCTTCCGAACAATTCGCGCAAAATGTCTATGAAAAATTACATTGACAAAATCCTATATTAGTTCGATTTGATTATTATAAAAGATAACTAAGGCAATCCAATTTACCAGTGATTCAACAATGAGATTAAATGTAGACCCACAAAATTCCTAGAGGACTTATACCCGTATGGAAGTTCTATTAATTTATATAATGCTTCTTTTTTCATACTAATTCGTTTATGTCTATGTTTACGTTTATAAGTGCACAAAAGGTGTAAATCTCTCTACAATGCACGGAACCTAACACTCTAATGGAATTAGTGATGACATCAGGATTAATTTTTCCAGTATTTTTCAGAATAAACATTTGAAAACGTTTCCAGAATTCTGAACTTTATGAGAGCATATCCATCACGAATCCATAGCATCACATCGAGTCATATTAATATTCACAAGAATCTTGCAAGAACGGGCAGGTGTAGTGTAGCGGTAAGAGGCTCCACTTCTGTACGACCGAGCGGAGGTTCGGATCCGCCCTAGTGCTCCCCAAGCCTTTTATCTCTTCGGGCTCAATAAATTGGCACTAGACTTGTCTGCAAGGATAAAAACTGACTTGACACATCGGCTGGGCCCCACAAGTTAGATACGAACATGTAGATCAGTTACACGTTCGTAGACCTCAAACGAATTTGAATTGAAGTGAACGTGGGGCGCATCTCATGCGGAATGATTAACGCCAGGCACTTTCTCCTTTATCCTTTAACCTTGCAACTCTAGTTCGGAGATAAATTCATAAAATCAATGGAAACTCATTGAGAAGTGATCCTTAAAAGAGGTGAGGAGATTTTCGCTCATGGTATTAAAAAGAGTATGTGTAGGTCTTAACTACACGTTCATGTAGATGGCGGAGATAGTGTTTTTAGTGTGTTTTTGATCTACACTTGTTAAAGGCAAAATTGCGGCAAAATTAAGGACAACTTTTAAAAAATTTTCTGGTCGATAGCGACACTATTTGTTAGTGTTCATTAATGCCGCACCCTATACAATAACGGGCTTATTCTGTCACGTGTGTATGTATGTATGTATGTATGTACGTATGTACGTATGTACGTACGTATGTATGTATGTACGTATGTACGTATGTACGTACGTATGTATGTATGTATGTATGTATGTATGTACGTATGTATGTATGTATGTATGTATGTATGTATGTATGTATGTATGTGTGTATGTATGTATGTATGTATGTATGTATGTATGTATGTATGTATGTATGTATGTATGTATGTATGTATGTATGTATGTATGTATGTATGTATGTATGTATGTATGTATGTATGTATGTGTGTATGTATGTATGTATGTATGTATGTATGTATGTATGTATGTATGTATGTATGTATGTATGTATGTATGTATGTGTGTATGTATGTATGTATGTATGTATGTATGTGTGTATGTATGTATGTATGTATGTATGTATGTATGTATGTATGTATGTATGTATGTATGTATGTATGTATGTGTGTATGTATGTATGTATGTATGTATGTATGTATGTATGTATGTATGTATATATATGTATGTATATATGGGGCGGGTGTGGTGTAGCGGTTAGAGGTTCCGCTTCCTGCAAGATCGGTCGGAGGTTCAAATCCGCCCTAGTGCTCACCAAGCCTTTCATCCCTCCGGGATCGATAAATTGGTACCAGACTTGTCTGGGCGGATAAAAGCACTGACTTGACACATCGGCTACCCACCGCAAGTCATTGTATAGGCCAGATACACGTTCGTAAACCTCAAACGATTCTGAATTGAAGTGAACGTGGGGGCGCATCCCAAGCGGATTGATTAACGCCAAAAACCTTATCCTTTTATCCTTTATATATATATATATATATCTGTGTGAGTCACAAAGTTCGAAAAGGGAGTGTGACGGATTAACCGGCGTCGAGTTGTTGCCTCGACGACAGAAAGCTATTAAATGGGGTGCGAATGGGTCCCGCTGCGCCGGATTGGTGCGCCGGCGCCAGATACCTACAGCGCACCCCTTCTATAGATACCTATAGAAGGGGGTGCGACGGGTCCACCGATGTCGGATTGGCTCGCCGGCCCCAGATAGCTATGGAGTGGGTTGCGACGGGTTCACCGGCGTCGAATTGGTGGGCCGACGCTAGATAGCTATACAGAGGGGTGCGACGGGCCGGAATGGTGCGCCTGCGCCAAATGGCCATGGATTGGGGTGCGACGGGTCCACCGGCGTCGAGTTGGTGCGCCGACGTCAGATAGCTATAGAAGGGCTTGCGACGGGTCCATCGGCGCAGGATATCCTTAAAATGGGGTACGACGGGTCGATCGGCGTAGAGTTAGTGTGCCGGCGTCGTAATGCTATAAAATGCGGTGAGACGGATCCCAAGGGTTCGAATTTCTGTGTTGTGGTGTAGACGTATACTGTGTGTGTAACTTCGTGGGCATGTCACAAAAGGTAAATGCGACATTGCAAACGTTTCATGGTCGTATCCTCTTTCTGCGTTGCTTTTCACCTCTACGACTTCTCCGTACCTCAGAAAGTGGAAACACGCATGCAAACGGCTGCTTGAATGCATCACTCCACAAATCTGAGGTGGTACGGATTTCAGGTAGAGTATTCGTATATGGGATGGGAGACTATGGAGAGAGGGGTGATTCCTTCCATTTCTTCCTAATTGCCGTAAAAAACGGCCCGGGAGATACGGCTTCAGGCGTTCTGGCTACTATGTTCTACAAGAAGTTCGACTGGAGCGCGCCAGCCTTGTGCGGCGCCGCATCTTCTGGGCCGTTTTTTATGGCAATTAGGAAGAAATGGACGGAATCACCCCCCCCCCCCCCCTCTCCATAGTCTCCCATCCCGTATACGAATACTCCACCTGAAATCTGCACCACTTCAGGTTTGTGGGGTGATGCCTTTAAATAGTAGCTGTTGTTATATGATCTGACGTGGACCGCTGTCTTTATCAGTATGATGATTTCGTCCACGTCATTTTATGTTAAAACATTATTCTGCGATAACTGTTAGGGGGAAACAAGAGGAAAACCCACACTTCGAGTAATATTTTCAAATCATGCCTACATTTTGTTGGGAACAAAGGAGTGTTTGAAGCTGAAGTTAGAATATTCTTCAAGTATAGAACTAACTCGTTTAGATAGAAATCTATGAAACCTTTGGCCTTTATTTATAATAAAAAAAGAGGAAAGGAGGAAGAAAACGTTGTTAGAACAACACACATCTAATTTTAGAGAATAAACTGAAGAATTTCAGAGAAAAAGAGAATAAATAAACTACTATTAATTTTCATTGATCATTGAAGACTTTAGCCGGGCGTTCAGGCTGGTAATAAATAATCCTTTATCTATTTATTTTTACAGCATGTTTAGAAACGAAGAAAAACATATTCAATAGAATGAAAATGAGAATGAAAATAAAAATGGATGAAAATGGAAAAACTCCGAAAAAGTTCAATTTTAGAATATCAGTACTGAATTCCGTTATATAATTTTTCAAATGTCACAAGAGGATTCTTTACCTTCTGGAATAGGAGAACAACATGTTTAACATGTTGGATTTGTAATCCGCAGCAAAAAAAAAACAGCGCCAGTCTTCTCTGACAATAAATTGGGTTCCTGTTTTAGTAAAGTTTTTAATTTCTTTTTGTTCGTAAAATTCTCTGACTCAGACAAAGTGTGCTCCATTTTTTCTATCTTTCTTTTCTGGTGCACCATTGGTGTATGTGAATAAATAAATAAATAAAATTCTAAGACCGCCACGGTACAATCTGTACTACTTACCCTGACCTACACCACGCTTGGAAATATTTGAACAAGTTTATTCTTTGTATTTCTGATAAATTAGGATAAGGTAAAGAATAAATTGCAGTCCATGTTCAATCCCTCTAGGATACGCCGCCGTGTTCAACTTCAATCCAGAATCGTTTGAGGCTGATGAATTCGTCTACAGCCTACGTAATAACTTGTCGGGTTTAACCGATGTGCTCAGTCAATGTTTTTCACCTCCCCGAGCAGTCTGGTACCGATTAATCGTCACAGGCAGGATGAAAGCCGTGCTTCTGTCAAACAAATGCAAAGTATTATAGCCTTAGTTCCTATCTAAATTAAGCCCCAATAAAAATGTCTGAATATACTTTATAAACTTTTTTCTTCTGAATTTTCTTCCAAAGAACTATCAATAACCTCAACTACAGTGCAACCGTGCTACCCTCTGGTGAATTTGATGAATTATATAAACAAATTAACTTCAATATATCAAATATCACTTATTTATTCACGTTTCAGCAGCATACACATTTTCTGCATGCAATTTTCACTACCGTCTACAACTTAAGAAGGAAAAATGTGGTATATCGCGGAATATATTGAATTTACACAATCATCATCTTCATATTTTCTGTTGACCATTTAGTCGTCATCGTTGAATCCCTACTTTCTGATATCATATGAAAAAACATCTGTTCAAAGATAAACTTTTGAGCTTTTTGAAAGTTTTTTTTTTCTTAAGAAAAGTTAAAAATACAAAACAGTAAACACAACAGGGTCAACTGTTATATTCGATCACCTAATCAGCATGCGCATGTTTCTTTGTCGATCTTGTTCTCTCAAAAGTGTTTGTTTTTTAAGTCAAACCCAAAAAATATTCTTAGAAAACTCTTTTAAACGATTTAAAACGTAAACGCCATTGGGCTATCCAGTTTCTTGTTTAATTTAACTAATTTTGAATTGTACAAAAATCTTCCTCTGTTTTCAATGTGGCGAAGATAATCATTAGCTGAGGAGAATAAGAAACCTCAAAGGAACAAGAATATTCAATTCCTTCAAGCTACAGTATTCAATCACCACTTACGAGTAACTTTACGTAGTAAAGAACGTCTTAAATGTGAAATCTACAAATGATGTTTCATTTTGTTCCAATGAAATTTTGAACAATGCAACACAACAGTTCTACATATCCCTCAATGAGGAAATTTTCAGTCAGAAAACATGTGTAGATTTTTTTCCTGTTCAAAAAAGGAGAAACACTCAAGTTAACCAACGAAAGTGTTGTGTTTTAAAATGAATTTCTCTCCGCGTTTTGAAATTTTTGATTTATACTTGACAAAAAAAGACTTCAATCAACAATCTCAAAATGAAAACAGTAGACAGTAGATTCCTTTGGCAGAAATCGCGGTGACTCGGCATAAAAAAATTGACTACTATGGTAGGAAACACATGGAAAACTCCAATAAGTAGTCGTAAAACACAATGGAAGAACTCGTCCTTTTACAAGATTTGTTGACCTACGGATCTTCCTTTTTACAAAGAAAGAAAGGAAGAAAAAGTTATTCGACGGTTGTATGTATAACGACATGCCGAATTTATTTACCCCAAAAACAACGAACAGCTCGGATTTGAAGAATTAACAGAACATTGGGAAATAACAATAAATGACTCAGAAGAATATATAAATGAACAATTTTTCAAATTTTTTCGAGAAACGTTTTTCGTGTCAACTCATTGAGGAAAACCAAAAGAATTTAGGAAAGAATTCAATGGATTGGCTAAAGATAGTGGTTAGCACAAATTCATTTGTCTATAACGACCTATAAAGCATAGACTTTCTGCTCGGATAATTCCTGTGCTTTTTCCCAGTATACACAACAAAATTACGGCAAAACAACACCAGCAAATAGACTGAGAGAGCAGATGATGCGACATCATCAGATCTATGAAAGGTATCCCCTATAAACATGTCATCTCTGGAGGATATCTCTTCCATTACATCGTTTTTGCTATTCTGAAAATTCTCTTGGGATAAGGTAACTGCAAAAGACGTGTAGATGTATCGAATATTCAGGAAAAAGCTATCGGAAACCAAAGGAGGTACACGAATGAGCACCATTGCTCAGAAAGAAAAAACGCTATCAATCACTTCAAACTTCTCCTTTTCACTCCAATAGAAAACGAACTACCTAGAAAAGGTAGTATTAGGCGGCACGTGAACTCCCTTTCGGATTCCTCTTCCGTAAATCTTTAAATCTTCTCACAATGTGAACAATTCGCATGGAATTGAGTTTGGTCGCATAGAAAACTTTAGGCTTTACTTGTTTACTAGGAGCATATGCTAATGCTAGGTTGATACGAAAGTCCTGCAAATCTTGGAACTTTTTTCCGTCTTTATTTTTCTATTCAGCATACAATGAAAAGGAATCAACAATATAGCCGTTATTGTTAATCACCAATAATGGACACCTCAACTATCGCATTCTCCTAGGATTCGTGAGGCCTGAGAGTCGAAGAGGTCGGCCACCGTCCCACTAACGTCATCGAATTTGGTGAAAGTTTCTTAGCTAAGAAAGCCTCAAGGGGGTGGACTAAGTGATAACCAGAGGCACTACGTCAGAAAAGAGGAATGGGGTGCTGTCTATGAAGTTTAGGTCTTTGATGCTTGATGGATCTCCTTAGCTACATGGAGCTTCGCCTTATCTTGAAGTAATTGACAGTAAATTTTGGGGATGGGAATAACAATAAAAAAATAATTATATAAATATAATAATAATAATAATAAATATTAAAATTAATTCTACGGAATCAATTCAGGCGATAAGTTGTGTGGTTCTTGAAAAATCTCATGAATCCACTTTTTAACGGAAATTTTAGAAGTCTAAGAGGGTCACGATCAAAATTTCAAAGAAAAATCTGAGAAAAAGAGATGTGATAGTGGGAAAAGTCCCTGTAATCGTCCTGGGACTTCTCTCTAAGTGGAATTTTCTCAGACAATTTCGAAGTAATATGTTACAAATAAACATTGGTGATAGTTCAATTTCAGATAAATTGTCATAATTGAGAGAACTTTGAAAGCATACAGTAGAGCACAGGAAAGCACAGTTCCATCTCCCTCGCTATGGTTACAAGATGTACACGAATCCTTTCTAAGCTTGGTATTTATATGATTTACTTAAGGACAGCTCTTATCGAAATTTAGGCAGTGTCGAAACCTGATGAAGAATAAAGAGTTTGTGGTGTAGATTACGAGTATGGGCGTGACCGTAGCGCTCATTTCCTCCTCACCGTCCTGAAAACGCCATAGAAAACTGCGTTCGTTCCCACCAGGTACATGAGGATGTGCAACATTTACGCACGCGCCGCTTCCAACGGCGAGCGATCGAAAATCAATGGAGTCTCCTCAGCAAACTATTCAAGTAAAACCAATGAATATGCTGGGTAGGGAACCATAACATGAACTGAGGTGGAGCGTTCTAACGCACCACGAAGGCGGCTCCCACGCCATTTTTCAAGACGATTAGTGAGGTTAGAAGGCGAGACCACCCTCATACTCGTAATATAAACCTCGAACTCTATATTTTTCTTCAGGATTCGACATTACATGAATTTCGCTGCTTTTAACTTAACTAGCGGTCTGGTGTTATTGCTGGATTATTATTGATAGTGATTATTCGCATTTTCTTCGATGAATATCGTCCTTTAACATAGATCTGTCCGAAATTCTGGATCTACACCGTGAGCTTGAACAAAATCCATTCCTTCATCAGTGTTCCATTGACTCTGACGTATTGCTTGAAGTGTCTCCTTGCCGAGTGACAGGAATACCCTCAGGTCAGCAAGGCAATTCACCGTAAAGAAACGGAAAGTTGTTAGCAACGATTCCATGCTTCCGTAAGACATTTGACCCACTTGGTCCAAAATCTGTTTGATCCAAAAAAAAAGGCGTGAGAAACCACCTTGTCCGATCCTATCTCCTTAACAATGCAACATACTACGCGAACGCGAATAAAACGCGGGCATTTCTGTCGTCATCCAAAGTCCACAATCCAACTAATATAACTCAAGAAAGCAGTAGTAGCTGGTGCACGCGCATAATCGTAGGAGCGTTGCGGATATTCCGCGTTCCAGTACCTGTAGTAAGGTGTGTCGTTAAGAAGATAGAACCACACATGGCTTACATGCACTTTTTGAAATTATAGAGAGAAATCAAACGTGATTTCGTAAACACCAACACCGGAATCCGTCTCCATCTATTCGTGGAAAGATCCCAACATCGTTTTGTGACAGTCTCCATACCTTTAGCAGTATCCTTGTCTTTTTGGGCACCAACTGTATTCCTTCATTTATTTGACTTATTTCACTAATTTGACACAATTTTGCTGTCAATGTCCCGAAATCTGATCTATCCTGATAATAGATAATATATATATATATGTGATGTATATTTATTTATTTATTCACATGAACCGTAGGGACTAATAGAAAAGAATAAAGAAGACAGTGGATCAAAAATAAAACAGAATATTCCTCTAAAAATTCTTGATTTGATTTTGACACACTTCTCAAGTTCTGAACGTTCTATCTTGTTGGTTTGATTTACGGTGGATATGAATAAATAAAAAAACTTTATACACAATTTCTAGAATCTAAACAGAATCCTATTAATATATCAGATGAATTGAGCGTTGAGAGTCTTCCGATCCAGTACACTTTGTGAGATGAGTTACTCAATAGAAGTTGGACCTTATCAGGAGATAGCTTGTCGTCCTGCACGAATCGCAGGAAGAGCTCAGTCATGACAACACAACTCTCGTCCTAGAATTTAATTTCTGAAGAAATCTCATAGTTGGTCGAAGATGTCGCATGTTAAAGGCATCATCCCACGAATCTGGGGTGGTGCGGGTTTCAGGTGGGTTAGGCTTATACGTAGTCGTAGAATATGTTGATTCCGTCCACTTCTTCCTAACTGCCGTAAAAAACGGCCCGGAAGATGCGGTGTGTGCACAAGGCTGGCCTCTGCCGCTTGCTGGCAGATGCGGTGCGTATCCCTCCTCTCGTAGACAAGGCACATTATTAGGATCCTCGTAAGGGGTCCGCTGCTCCAAAGGCATTTCCCGCCGTTCTTTTGGATAATTAGAGGAGATTGAGCGTCATCGCGTAGATCAGCGTGAACTACACCTTCAATCTCACGTGAAGAGGTCTGAAGAAGCTTCATGCATCAATTATCTTGTCTCTATCGACACCCATTGTACTTCATCGCTCATGTAACATATTTTTGTTGTTGATTTTTTGAACTGTATAGAAATATATATAGGGACATAATGCATCATATCATATTGTGTTTAGGTTGAAATCCACAAGAGTCCATCTTCCGGTAACGCCCTCGAGTTGAACTCTAGTCACTGGCAACGTTGTGACACATTCTCAGACATCCACGAGCGATTGAAAATTGCACCACTCGGAACGTAATTGCTTACGCTACGATGCGCCATAGATCAAATACATAAATCACATCCAGAATTTGCTTAGGGCCAAAAAGGTAAGAAAGTTCTCCGATCTTAAGGTACAACGTACAGTCTCACCAGAAGGTATGAGATCCCATAGCCAACCTGCGATTTTCTTTGTTGAGCGGCTAGGGTGCTTGGTCGGATTAATCACGTTTGATTTCACCTTTTCAGGCTCTGAACAAACCGAAACATTAGCCAAGAAAAGGGTTGTGTCCGGATCAGTTAAAGAAAATAAATATTGAATCATCACCACGCTTTGGTTTAATGAAAGTCGTTCATGGAGATGGATCAGATCGTTTTGAAAGAACTGTATAAACACTTTAATACTATGATATAATTCCGCTTTTTTTACTTGAGAAACTAGCAAATTAAAAAAAAAGAAAAGTCCTGAATTATTCAAACGTATCCCGCAATCCACCGAATTGTTCTGCTTCAAAAATAACCATGCTCAGAATCTTGTGCGCAAAAATTGCAACGATGCAAAAATGGACGCGGGAACAAGTGCTATTGTTGAGAGATTGTTATACGATTAGCAGTGCATTGTTGGGAAATCTATGCGATTCCAGTCAGGTTCCCGGATACTCCCCACTTGAAGTTGTGCCCGCTAGACCCATCAACGCACTATGTGTGTACACACTTCAAGGCTATTTCTGTACTTTACCTGCTAATAGATCCGGTTACAGCAAAAAAAGGATAAAAAAATCTGGCGGTAATCAATCTGCTTGTAACGCCACGCGTTCACTTCAAATCCAGAATCCTTTGAGGTTTACGGACGCGTTTACAGCCACACGATGACTGAGTGAGTTGAGGGGAGGGGGCGACTACTCCAAATGTATCAAATCAGCGTTTTTATCCTCTCAGACAACTCTTCTACCAATTTATCGACCTCGCAGGGATAGAAGGTTTTGTTGGGATTAGAGCGGTTTCGAACTATCGATAGGTCGGGTAGTCATAGTGGAATCTCTTACCTACTGCGCTCCCCCCAAATTACAGTAGCTCAAAAAAAAGGATAAGGTATTTGACGTAAATCGATTTCCCCTAAATGCGAGGACGTGTATTCGATTTTAATTCAAAACTGCAGCTGTCTTGAGGAATTCTTTGAGCGAAGCCGCTGAAAACAACAAGGATTTGGTAGTAATTTATGGATTACAGTGCCCTAGAGTGAGTATACTATACTGCCATACGTAGACTTCATTGATATTCATTTGACATCTACATTGGTCCACAAACAATGAACATTTCTAGGATCAGTTCTATGAATGTCCCATAATTCTCATTTGTGTAAAATTTCAATATTTCTGGGAAGCTGATCATATGAGCATGGCTTATATTATTTTTTAAATATTTGACAAAAGTTTTAGCTCTCCAGTTTTGTCAGATTGAGATGTCTTATTGACTGTTCACAAAGATATATGGGTGTTTTCAAAGCAGTCTAAGAACTTTCAAGGAAGTTGCATTCTCAAAGGAAAAGTTTCTTCATAAGTGTGCATTTCCAAAAGCACCATAATCCTCGTTGCTTTCAGCAACTTTCCTCAAGGAAATACTTAAAGTTTCCAGGATTGGGTACATTTTTGAAGCTTCTGCTTCAGTGGATTTGACAACGAATTTTATGCAGTTCACCGAAAGTACTGGGTTTTTTCTTGGTTCCTAGATAGAACTTTGGGCATACAGAGTAAAATAAACCGAAAGTTCATGGGTTTTGATTAACGCCAAAAGTAAATCTGGGGAAAATTATGTTTAAGTAGTTTTTCCCTACGTAGGACTACTGTTTTAGTAGTTTATAGTAGTTTGGAATGCAGTACTCGTGTTCAATTTTCTTAAACCAGTCAAATAGAGGTAGTATGTATAGACTGGTTATAAAAAGGTGTTGCCTACGGACATCCAGACATCCAGTAGCGTTTGTATCCTTCGCATTTTCATATAAAATCTTGAAGAAAAATACTTGAAGTAGCATCGTTTGTTTTTATTTGATGTTTCGAGTACATTACATAAGTTTAAAGCAAAATCTTTGAAAGCTGCAGTTTTTTCTCTTTTTTTTTGCAAATTTAAAATATTAAAATGTCGTTTGAAAACAAATAATCGAATCTATCTCTTGACCATTGTCTGGATAGAAGAATAAAGGATAAAGCGCACGACGTTGATCAATCCCCATGAGGATATGCCAACAACTTCGACTTCAATTCAGAATCGTTTGAAGTTTTTTTTTTTTTTTTTTTTTTAACTCCTGTGCGACCTAATTATAGTTATCGCAGGAAAAGAACAACAAATCTCGTGAAATCCCATAGATCATGATAAATATTCGGGTAGATCCGTACGATAAATAAAACATAAGTTTCATAAATTCACAGGCGTATCAATAGACTTGGGATGCGCCAACGCGTTTTACTGGAATTCGTAATCGATGAGGCTTTGGAACGCGTGTTGGCCTATACAATGAATTGCTGGGCCAGCCGATGATCAAGTCAGTGCTTTTGTCCTTCCTGACAACTCTGGTACCAATTTATCGACTACGGGGGGATGAAAAGCTTGGTGAGCACTAGGGCGGTTTCGAACCCTCAACCGTGTGGCTACAATGGACCTCTAACCGACTTCGACACACCCGCACCTACGATAAATTAAGCATCTAATTGGAAGTGTTTCTGGAAATTTCATTCGGATATGCCGGCGCTTATAGTGCTTTTTTATTCAATTTTCATGCCATACTCAAGTTACCGTATAGAGGTGATTCGAAATTCCCACGCAACGGAAACTGCACAGCCATTTTGCACAAAGTTATGCGCACTTTTTCCACAAAAAGCCACGCAAAGAATCTTCCAAGTACTCGTGAAAGAGGAGCATTTTCTAAAGATGAAACGTTGCGTCATCAGCATTTTGTTATTCAACTAAAATAATACAAAAATGTTGAAATTTATTGTTATAACTTGCTGCGAAATCAACATATTCAGAAACGAAGCTAAAATTCAAGGATCATGTAAAAATGTAACGAAATTATCGCGAATATTCTAGATATATAGTCAGCGTCAATTGTCCTAAACTACACCGCTGCACAAATAGAGCATGCTTTAGAATAGACGCGTCGCGGTCGGCCGACTGAACACATTCGGCGGTGATTTTAGTTTTTAGTTTTTTTTGGAGTTTTAGATTTTATTAGCTGATGAAATTGGAGACTTTGCTCCGGAAAAAAATGAAGTAAAATATGAAATAACAAAATAACGATAAAGGGATATGAGAATCCATTCAGTTTATTCAATTTAACCTTCAATTGAAGTGGTTTTTATTCAATATTCCATTCCATTTTATTGGTAAAACTTTTGTTTATCGAAACCAAGGACTGCTCAGTTTGTGTGTTTTTTTTTCTGTCTTTCTAGGATCACTTTTTTGTTTTTCCCACCACGGAACGTTCTAAAATACAATGCTCGCAACCGTAAAGATATAATTTTTTTACGATGTGGTTACCCAGTGATCTCTCATTTATGTCAACGGTAAGATATGAAATAGTAAATGGTAAAATGAGGAGAAATATGTAAAATAATAAGGAGATCAACGGATACTAGAGGTTCTTAAAATTTTATTGAAAATACAACTCAGTCACTGCAATTTTCATACAACACAGTGGAAAATGACGATGCATATTAAGGAAAACGAATGTGTTTGTTTTCTTTTCGATAATTTACGGATGAATAAAGATATTATTTGCAGAATTCCTAAACGATGCTTGGCTTTTAACATAAACTACTATTTACTGTCATAATCGTCGAATCGTGGAAAAGGAGGAAAATTGAGAAAAGGAAACTTTCAGTTGACTTAAGAGGGATTTTGTTGACCAGGCGCGTTCCATATATTTAAGCAGACAGATGGGAAAAGGTGTCCTTTTCCAACCCACGCTCACTAAGGTTTTCATAGGATTAGCATAACCTATTAGACGCAAAGAAAATTTAAAGCAGCTCTGAAACTGGCCCGCGAAATAATATTGCCGAAAAAAAATAGCTATTTTCACTTGCTTTTGTAAACGATAAGAAAATATTTGTCTGTAATAGACTATAGATGCGAAAGGAGCAGTCTAAGGAGCGGAAAATTAATTGTGTGAAAATTAATTCTGTCATATGACTGAATTTTACAGAGTAAAATCGTTTATTTATGTGTGGGAGCTTACAACACATAGAATACCGTTCGGCGCTTGCATAATCGGCTTTGAAGGCGTTCACCCGCACGTACGCGACGCATCTGCCGCCACAACGTAAGCTCACTCTCTTGTTTTGTTTGTTTCACACTCTTCTTCCTTCCCCAATCAAAATTAATATTAAGTATACTTGCATCGCTGTGAAAACTAGTATTCTTTAAAAATAGGGGAAGAATTTAGAAAAGAAGTATGTAAAACGAAGCTCAGCAATCATTCTAATCTATTTTTTTATACAATTTTAAAACTCCATTGTCCCAGAAAAATCCTTCATGCGCACCTGGCACTTCGCAAAATCGACTAAAATATCACATATCTAAAAGATATTGCTGCTACCTTAGAATTTTCTCTATTATCTCCCGCTCAACGGTTCCTTCCTCCTACAATGTTCACATTTCTTTCGTATATTTGCTTCATACGCTCAATCTTAGTGCGAATTATGCCGCATCTTAGTCCTTTACAATATCCTTCAATCTGTGGTGCTGCTTAATGATGCTTTGTTAACAATTGAGGTTCTGCGGACAGCGCTTAGCACCATCAGGGTGTGAATTAAAAGACCTCGAGTACGCCGACGATGTTGTTATATTCGCGGAAAGCAGTACGAAACTTCAACATGTTGTCAACCTTGTATCGAAGCCGGCTGCAGCCTATGGACTACGTCTACACCCTGATAAATGCAAGCAGATATGGATCTCTTCGAGACCTCAAACGGGAATCAAGGTGGACGGACAACCGATCGAACTCGTCGCTAAGTTCTGTTACCTGGGTTGTACGCTGAAGAACAATGGCAGCTACGAGATAGATATTCAACAAGGATGTGCTAAGGCCATTTCTGTGTTTAACTCCTCAACGAAATGCCTGTGGTCGACCCCCATCACCAAAGAAATCAAGCTGCGAGTCTACCTTTCCGCAATTTGCTCCATCATGGTGCACGGATCGGAGACTTTGGCAGCACCATCTACGGTGATGGGGAGGCTTGATTGCACGGAAAGGAAGCTGCTTAGACGGCTTCTTGGCTACTTTTGGCCCAGGGTATGCCACAATGGAGAGCTTTACGCGGAAGTCGATGTGGTGTACCGGAGGATCACACGTGGAAGATATCAACATCTTGCACCGCCATCGAAAATGGCTACAGAAAATCACCTTGGCTCCCTCGGAAATATAATTAGGAGACCAGCAAATAGCTTTGTTCAACGAGTTCTGACGATTTTGTCAGGTTCTAGCTGGTCACCTGGCCGAAAACGGAAGCTCTGGACGGAGGTGATGAAAGAGGACCTGAGGACACTCGGCGTGGAGAGGCAGTTCAGGCAAGACGTAAGGTTTCGCAGAATATGGTATAGCGACGAATGGATTGATTTTGTGCAAGTTCTCGCAGAAGATTGAGAAGTTTGGGCAGACCTATGCTCAAGGACAACTCGGCGAAGATGCGGCCCTTCGCGTCAGGCGATGATATCAGCCTACCAATTAAGTCAAGTAACTCAAGTTAACAATTAAGATGATGCACTATGAATATCCCGCTTTGATTTGAATTCATAACAATGCTATCAATCTTTTATAGGGCCTCATTGGGCGAATTAAATAAACAAGCTGATAAGATTTCACTTCAGTTTGATGTTCTGATAAAAAATTAACAAGATGCATGATGAGTATCTTGGTTCGATATGAATTCACAATAATCACATAAATTTAATTTAAAGCACGTCACTGAGAGTAAACAAATGTATGGATGAAATTTTATCTGATTAGCTCATGCACTGTGGGATGCCGTGCGGATCACTTAATTCGAAGATAATGTGAACTTCGAATGAAGTGAAAAAACCTGGTCTAGTCCTGGCCCACAATCTAGTGAATAAAGCTCAGTATATAATTCCAGTACCTACCAATCAACAGAGGAAATGCTCCTTCTATAGAAATCATCCTCAAATCCGCCATTATAGACCTTGAAGGAAATATGTCAATTACAAGATTGTCTTGTTGATTATTTCCAGTATTTTCTTCTAAAAACAGGTTGAAAAGATAGCAAATGAATAGATTTTCTACGTCACGTAACAGCGAAGTGCTTCTGTCACAAATGCAGCGATCACAAAAAAATAAACTTCTTCTGAATCACGCAAAGAAGAAAATATCGGACAGAAGGCGTGGTTAAATACACAACGAATATCAGCTGAGAGCTGTTCAAAAAGAAAAAAATCTCTATCATCGAGGATGCAACACCGGGCTGAATGAAGAAAGAATGACATCAAAGTGGCAAAAATAAGGTGTAAGCATACGGATGTACCGGACTGTATACATCACAATTTTTTCTCACGTTCTCACATTTGGTACCGCTATACTAGAAACATTCCCGTGACAAGTGAATTGACGTAAAATCGATAGAGAGGCAACCGAACCATGTTTCACCACTCAGTTTGATCCTTGAAACAATACCTAGGCTGAAGAATGTTGACAAAACAAGTGGAATACGCCCTAATACAAATGCAAAAGTAACGTAATACTACCAGTAAGATCAGCGAATATAAACAGCATGCGAGCGATTCGTTAGTGAGGAAATAGCCAAGAGCACATTCGTATCGGAAAGCGTTGGACGAGAATCGCACGAATCGAAAGAGGTAATTTAGGGGCAACCTCAACGTAAGGTGAACACTATTAAAATTTGAAGAATACGTAAATCGAATTGTAATGTTACAATTTGAGATAATGTTAGGATATGCATTAATGAAGTGGCGCAAAAACGGTGATGTGATGTTATAAACAAGAGCAATTGATCCTGAGTGAATGCTTATATGACGAACTGTTAGTCGACTAGCTTCGAGGAGCTGGATTTGTTCGAACTTCCGTCGACGTCGATTGAGCGCCAGGCACGCAGTTACCAAAAGGGTTCATTCTATGCAAGAAACATAGATTGCATACCCGAACCTTAAAAATTAATCATTACTGTGATAGTGTAAGGTGATTGAACGTTTTTAAAAGAAAAAGTGTGAGATGTATGTTCGCAATGAATTACCAACAGCATAGACTATTAGAAATTATCAGTAGCCTCAACTTCTAATTCTTCAACCAAGGAATGGGAAAAAAGAAACAACAAAGAAAGTGTCTCAGACGTCTGACTTTACATTTCTTTTGATCAAAGATCTCAAAAATTCTTCTGGTCAACCGCAACACTACATCAAAAACGGAACTTACAGAAATTCCTACTAGTTTTAATCATAAAAATGGGTTAGTTGAAAAATACCACAAAAATAGGTTTGGATCAAACGTGGTTATGAAGAAATGTTTCCGAGAAAAAGAGCTCTCATAGGAACAAAAGTGAAGAAAACAGAGAAACCAAAACTTTCTAGCTCTAAACAAGCTACTTCACTGATAACGAACCTTCTAACAATTTCAATATCTAGAAAAAAAAGTCTGGCAAAGGGTGAACTAAGTTCCACAACCCACGAAGATTACATTGAAATATCTGGTCGGAAATTGGACATAGATTTAATTGGACATAAAAGCAAGCAGTAAAAAATAATTACATACCCTGCGGTCATATCCTAACTCAGGAATGCAGATACTATTCCTGCTGCATCTGTTGCAGAAAATTCGCCCACAATTGCGGCAATGGTGCCGTCTACGAACAACAGTGAACGGAGCAGAACAGGCAGTACATTGTTCACAGTCTTCATCCGGTACCCAACGAACACCTACAAAGGAGAGTTGAATACCAAAATAACAAGGATACATCATTAAATCAAGATGAAATGTCTTTGAAACAAAAATTACTGGTACGAAAACCCAACGAGTTAGTTGAACAAAGATCAAAAGAAGAATCCACTAAGATCCTATGCTGTCGAAACTCACCAACAAACGAAGGCAAAGGAAGAGTTTCCTGAACCTCTACTCCAGTCTCTTCTTCATTTTCAGCATTTGCAGCAGTCTGTCCATTTACCTTAACGTTCGCCTATTTTAAAAACATTATAATAGAACCTGATTAGTCATGAATCTGGTTTGTGCCGCAATGTTCTAAGATGACGATTAAAGCAGTAAATATACGTTAGCTAGCGACTATCTCACATGTAAACAATGGTACCTTATTAAATAATAATATTAACGGCATGTAAGTGTTGCAGCTGTTTCAAAAAAGGAACTAACTGCGCGTCTCTCTTCGCTTCGAAAATTTTCTCTACTACTGTCTAGGAACTCTCACAAAAATGAAAAACAAATCCAGCACAACTGATTAAAAAATAAAAGTAGAAAAAAAAAGAATAAAAATGTCTTAATGCACCAATGCAGGAGTATCCACCTCGTAAACAGGAATCACTTCAGTAGGTTGAAGAATAAGTTTCAATACTTTGCGCACTTCGCTAGAATAATTAGTCTGCAGCTGATCCGCAACTCCCGAAATACACACAAACAATCTAAAAATATATGAAGTAATGATGAGTAAAATATAGAATTTAAAAAAATTGGTTTGTATGCCAACCTGTGGATTAGGTCGTCAGCAGAATGAAACTTAGAGCGCAACTCAAACGCATTTGGTGACATGCTGAAAAGTAGAAGTAAATAAAAGAAAAACGTATCGGGATAATTTCAAATAGCAGATTGGTACACTGCGCATGAGACTGAAAACATACCACGTATCATCCAGACTGTATTCTGGTCCCTGAGCCTCGCCTTCTTCAGAACCTGACAGAGGCTCAGCGTCCACTTCGTCTTGCGTTCCACTTTCGTAGTCTGCGTTGATATCTAGCTTTTCGGTGTCACAATCGCCTTCGGTCCTTTTAATTGTTTTCTCTGCTACTGTTTCGGATCCATAATCGTTATCATCGCTTTGGCAACGTTTCAGTTGTAAGTTTGCAAGCGGTTTTCGCGAACGTGAGTCGTGCGATTCGTGGTTGCTGCGGAAAGCTGCCATTGTTAACGCGTCCTTCTCTTCTGCTACTTGAGTTTCTCCAGTGCATAGTATCTTCTCAACCTAGGAATAAACCGTTATAAAAAGACAAAAATATTGATTTAAGACGGCAGAACATGGGTAAAATATGTATATATGTTGATAGTCGAATTTAAGCAGCCAAGATTGTTAACAAAATTTATTACGGCTAACGTTTTGTCCTTCCTCAATGTAGAAATACAGTGGTCCAATGGTGAATGGAAGACACGATGGTTCCGAAAACCTAGCAGCAAAAACAT
Organism: Necator americanus; assembly: GCF_031761385.1. Lineage (NCBI taxonomy): Eukaryota > Metazoa > Nematoda > Chromadorea > Rhabditida > Ancylostomatidae > Necator > Necator americanus. The sequence goes on from NC_087376.1 coordinate 6,919,157, forward strand.
TCTAGTTCATTGTCTTTCCGCTCACCCTTGGAAAGCTAAGAAATCTGTGGTTAAAAACATGTTTAGGACAGCCGTAAGGGTGACATCAGATGTCCAGGAGCGGATCGATGCGACCAACCTAGCGCAGGCACGTAGGCCAGATCTTGGTGCGCAGCAAGAATATGCCACACTGGTTGAGTCGAATAAGATCAATTTCTGCCTGCCCTTCATAACCGACGACCTGAGTAAAGCTATACGGGCTAGTCTGGTGAAATGCGGTCTCGAGGACCAAGTGAGAGTTGTGGAAATACCTCCAACAAATCTCAAAAACAACTAGTTCAAAACAGAATGTACGACCGCTCCTGTCTCACTCCAGACTGTGTAATATGCCCATTCGGGAAGGAAGGGGACTGCATGGTCTCTGGTGTAGTCTATCTAATTTCGTGCAAAACATGTGGGGACCAATACATTGGCGAAACAGGGCGCCCCCTTTGTGTTCGCATTAAAGGACATCTAAGGGGGATGAAACAATCGAATGCAGCAACTCCCCTCGGAGTTCACCGCAGACAATGTCATGAAAACGTTCCTTTCTGCATAGCTGTCACAATTCTATCGTACGAATCCGAAATTATAGCTCGTAGATCTTTAGAAGCGTTTTGGATAAATGCAAAAGGTCCAAAAATGAATAGAAAGGAAGAGTGCTTAGCCGTGACCAACGAGCTGGCTCCGTATCAAGACCTTTGCGGGTTTGATCTACGGGGTCATATGCGGGTCGCATCCTAATTAGTATCAGCGGAGCAATTGCACCACACGGATATCCGCTAACATCACGGCAACGCGGCTACTGAGGTAGGCACAACGATTTGGGCTTTTTTTGGTTTTGTTTCCGGGTTTAATATCCTAGGGGATGATGACTTGTTCTGGATGAGGCATTTGAGAGGATATATTGCAAATGCTCTTACTTTCCAGGCTCTGACGAAGGCGACAACGCCGAAACGTTAGCCGTAATAAATTTTGTTAACAATCTTGACTGTTGCTTAAATTCGACTATCAACAAGTTGCAATCTCTATGCCAAGATTCAAGGAAAGTCGAACTTTCGCACTTATGTATATATGTATGCACATACACGTATGTATATATGTATGGAAGTATGTATATGTATGCATATAAAAACTAAACCACGTTGTAAAGAAAAAAAAAAGTATGCGAAATCACTGAAGGAAATACGATGGGAAGAAATTTAATTCAGAAAAAATAACATGTGGTGGTAAATCGCCAAAAAGAAATTGGATAACGTAAAAAAAGCAATTGCATTCATTGGCATAGAAAGCCAAAACTTAAGTAGGTACCCACTTTGAGAAGCTCATTAGGAGTGAGAGCAAGGAGAAGGTTGCGAATTTTGCTTAGTAGTGAGTAATAAGGGCGGAACATCTCGGAGATGTTCTCTTGTGGACCGTCAACATTTAGAGCTCCTTCCGGATAATAAATAAGTCCCCTAGAAAAAATAAATTACTAACTTAAAAAGTATGAAGATAAAATTCGCGAATAATCTTACCAGACAATGGCAAGTCTAGGGATGCAAATCATAACAATAGGATCAAATGAGTCAATCTGTTCTTGGGTGATAAGCCGTTGTGCTAGAGCACGCTCAAGAACATCCGAAAACAACACGGCCACGTCTAGCTGTGCATCGTGCTCTTTTACTGACTTCACTGGCACCATAGCTGAGACATACCTAAACAGAAATTCATAGTGTATAAACAAACGAGAAGAAATCTGATGATATTGGGAAATATACTGTACACAACAATGTTCTCCATTATGGATATTTTTAAAGAAAGATGAACATATTCAAAAAAAAAAAGATTAGACGAGAATGAATCACGAAGTGACACTAGGTATTTAATAAGAAAAAAGTAACGCCCAAACACCCAATACATGCACTATATTTCTCAAGGAACGTCATTCCTTTTGAAAGACGTAGAATAATCCATTACTTAACAAAATGACTATTGACAACATCGTCATACGCAAAATTTGATAAATGTCCCGCATGCCCAACAGCTCAAAACCACATTGCCAGAATTCGATGGAAATTACTAGCGTGATGAATAGCGACCAAATATAACGGGAAATAAACGTGGCAATACGCTAGATCTCGTGACTAGCCCATTATAAAAAAAAATTTTAAAACTCTTTTAAACTAACATAAAGGAGAGTAGGAACAAAAAAAAACCATCAAAAACAAAAAGCGCAGAAGGGATAGTTTAAAATGCAACGCTCCAAACTACAGTAATGTACAACTGAGTGAAAAAATAATGTGACAATGTGAACTGCTAGGTCTTCTGGCATCACGCATAATATATCATTTGACAACGTGAAAAATTTCCAATAAAACCATAACTTACTGGAACTCAAAGGCCGCAAACAGGTGATCAAACTTTAAGAGGCTTTCTTTTATTGCATCCGTATAGATTAATGGGTCACGTAAAGATTGGTCCTTAAAATTGGTGCATTTTCTAGGAAGTATATGTAAGAACGAAATATTACCTTGAGAAGGTCACGAAGGGAATCGAGGTGGCGGGTGAGTTCCTTCGCAAGTGGTCGTATGGCGTCGGATTCGGATTCGTGGTCAATTATGCTAGATCCAGCAGCAAGGCACTGAAAACTCCAAATTAAGTAATTAAGGCCAACGAAAACTTGAGTCTAGGGTTAAGCGAACTCTTCCATTAATGAACCAAGTGCTAAAAGGCGCACTTTTACTAAGTAACAGGAGAAGTTTGATTCTTCTATGAAACTCCAGATCGTATATTTATACCGCACAAACTCCTTACTGTTTATTTTATGATTAAAAATCTTGAATCTTGAATTTTAGAGTTTGTTGGGTGTGATCTCACCGAACTTTTATATGACATCACGACTCGTAGAATCTCCAAAACTAAATTCATCAAGAAAAATGAGTTCCCCGTAGTTAGAAACCAGTGGTTAGGTCGAAAACACTGACTCACTCCAGGGAATAACTGACAGAAAATGTTTTTCGTTGACTTTTTGATTTTCGCTTAGACACACTGCTCAATTGCACGTAGTATCTACAGTATGACAGGGAAATTGCTCACCATTCGGTAGACGGTGAAACAAAAATTGATGCAGTTATTTTCACGATGCAAAGTTCTATTTTACAAGGAATGCAACCACAACATGGACATCATATGGACGTGATCATAGTTGAATATAGCGAAGAGTTATTTCACTTTGACGAGAATACTCTTAACTCACATTTTTTTCTACAGCCTTCCTCATTAAGAAATAATTGCAGGTGAAATTATTCTACACCAATTTACCTTAGTCTAAGTTAGATTTTAAAAAACGCTATAATGTTAGTAACGGAAGTTCAAGTTAAAAACAGCGAAGCAAAGTTTAAATGCTACGCTATGAAAAATGAGATGTAGGGACAAGTTTCAGTCTTTCGCATGACAACATCTTGGCAAAGTAGTAACGTTGGAACAAAAACACATCAATTCAGCTCTCTGAAGCTTTCTTGTACGGAGAGATGAAAAATGAATGTTTTCATGACGCAGTTGTTATCTGTTTGCTACTCTGACGTATATTTCTCTTCAGAAATATAGAGTACCAGACCAAAAGCCTGCTAGTTAACTATCAGAAGATTGTGGAGAAGTACGGTACCCAGTTGGGGGTCTCTCCACAAGATATAAGAAAAAACTAACGAAAAAAAATGAAGCTCACCTCAGCTCCAAACCATAACTGTCCGGGAAGACTATCATGTATGATTTCATCAGGAAATTTTACGCGAAAATCTCGACACGCCCGGTCCGACTCCCGTGGATAAACTATTGTCAGCATTTCACCTTTAAAATTATACGTAACGATTGATATGCACGACAATCTTTGAGGTATGTACCTATAATATGAAGAACCCTATCTTGAGAAATTCTGAGTTTATTTACAAGGGCATTGCACCTTTCCGGATCTCGCCGACCATCGAAAGAGTCCAATTCGAGCGCTGAATGGAACGTCGGTTTGATTAGGAAAAATGTATAGGTGGGAAATTCAAAGAATGACCAACCAATACAATTCAAAGCTTCATCAGCGTAGAAGAACTTCGCGAGAGGTGCCCAATCATCCGGCCGCGGCTTATTCATAAGTTTGCGCAGCGAAAGCATCTGAAAAATGTCCGACAATGGAAACTATCGTCTGTAATGAGCACCTGGTGAATTACATTCGACATGTGAAACGCAAAAAGCCATAGGAATCATTGTCAGAAGTTGCACAGAAAAAGGAAACCATCTCAAAATCTGAGCCAAATCATTGATTGAAGTTCTTAGAAGAATGATTTGACCTCACTAACTGTACTGATAATCCTAACTAGAAAATAAGCAGAAACATACGTTACCTCGTATGCTTACAAAAATATTCGACAAATTCTAGGAAGAGTAGATGAGTATTTACCTCATTTTCACGGAAATTAACACTTTACAAGCATGCCAACATCACAGTAATCACTATGTTTGTTGTTATGGTAACATGTAAAGCAGAAAAGCTAATACATGAAAGTTTATCCCAATACTACTTCCGGAATGAGTTCACATAGTGAATGACAAGATGAGCGCTTGAATTTGTGATAATCCGGAAACAAAATTAAAATGTGTGGAAACAAAAATCCTTTTTGCATGGCAAGATGTCAATTTTCCGCAAATAATGTGAGGAAACAACAAAAAACACAATAAAACTGTTTCAGCTCTTCTCTGAATTATAATTAACAATGAAAAGACGAATAAAATTTAATGTGCATACAGTTTTGTATGCTTGATGTACACACTGTGCAAAGTACGGAGAATAACGTGGTTATTTTGAATGCACGCTGACGACAATTCATAATCAAAATGTAAAACTAGAAACTGTGTTTAGAGCACCACAAGGGAACAACAATGTATAACGCCAAACAACGAAAACAACGAAATAAAAAAAAATCTAACGAAATTATGATACTAAAACCCTCAATTCTCATTCTTACTTAGTTCGACGCCATTCTCACTGAATGGGTTTTCCTGAGAGAAAACAGCGACGTTCAAATAGAAATAAATGACAATGCGTAGAGAATTTATAATTTCTGATCATTTCCATAACATTTTCAATTCTACATCAGTCCCACGCAATTGTCCAGTGGAGCGCTTTCAAACAAGTAATACAAAATCATGAACACACAATCATTTCTCTATTCTACTTCCGAAATACAGAATAACAGAAATGGAGTAGTGAAGTGTATGTAGAAGCGGCCACAGAAGTAGATTAGTAGGTTCAAACGGGTTTTGAATACTAGCAGTCAACAACGAACAATTAAATTTACAAAAATAGATACTTAAATCAAAAGAAGATTGTGGCTGCCAAATAAGACACTATCTTTATAACAAAGTAGCCTCAAAAATCGAACGGATAGTCCACGAAAATAAGTGGGAACGAGAAGTGAAGGGCTCTCGTCAGCTGAAGACTGTCTCAAGAGAATTTATAGCATTCAAAGACGAAAAGATACTCCATCATTCGTGATTCAAGAAGGATACATCGGTATGATCAGTCAGTAGTTTAGCCACTTCGGAAAAGATAGGAACAAACAGAATGAAACGATAGAATCAGAGTTACATTTCTAGATATAAATTGGCTGATTAGTTTAGCAATTGGACATAAGGAGGATAGATAAGAACGACAATAGAGACAAAGAGAGCGATTCTGACAAATAGTGAGTAGAAAGTGTTCCCGGCTATCCTTGATGGCAGATGGACTATTCGCGGACGAAATTATTTTGCGTGTACTACTTTTTTCGTCTATTGCCGCCGCACTAGTGCTCATCGATTATCCCAATTTCTGTGACAATTAAGTTTTCTCTGTGTATGAACACTAGTTTTATCTGTGTAATCAATAGAATTAGGTTACTTTTGTGGAGCTCAACTAAAAACAAAACATTCGCAAAACTAGCGACAGCGAAACATGTGGGATTTCTTTTTAGACTTTTTAAAAATATATTTTTGTAAAAAGGTATGGAAGTGAATGAAGCACAGTCCTCGGCAGGGTCACCATTTTCTGATGGATACTGAGGGGATTTAACTTTCTTGATGATATCCTATCCAATTCCTGACTTTTATCTTGTTTATTCCATGGATTTCTTGACATTCGTCACCCCCGCTCATTTCCGCCTATTACGCTCTTATATCCGCTGTACAATGGAGAAAAAATATTTGAAAAACATTACATGAGCCGCGATTTAATCATCATCCAGTGTTGAATGCGTCATTAAGTGCACCCCCACGTAAATATTACACAATATCATGAATGTACGCAAGGATATTTACGGAAATCCCCAGAGATTTCCAGTGCAGAATATGTTGAAATTCAATCGAACATTGTATCAACAGGCAGGGATAGGCTGGAATTTATATTCATGGAAAAATATTTTACTCTGAAAAATAACTTAAGTCAATAAAAATAAACTAAGCCTTGAAAAATATGGAGTGAAGAGTGAAAACGAATAGAACAAAAGTAGGATTAGCTTTGAAGTGAGTCGATGAATGAATATACGAAAAAAAAAACAGAAGATGAGTATAAATGTGAAATTCATAGCAAAATCGAGAGGACTTCCCATTACTGACTGATAAGAGACTACACGACCAAAACTAGTGATAAAAAAGAATAAAAATTGCACTAAGTACACACTTAACCTGTAAACAACTCTTTCATTTGGAATGAGCATCTGAAGAAAAATGTGTCCGCTCCTATTCACCTCGTTCCTATGACGATCGCATCCTCCGCGAACAACTGAAGACTTTAATGCTGTTGTCAGCGACCAAGAGCAAATATATAAGCGAAGCGATCGATTTCGGAAGTTCCTCTACTTACGGTCCGTGAGACGCTATCGCTAATGCGATATGTCTACTAAATAACCGGACTATAACTGATGATAATCGGCTGTTCTACTCTTACGTAACGTGAATTCAATGTAATGTGACTTCTTATTTCTGGAATTTTCCGACAGACGCTGACGCTCCACGGTTTTTAGCGAATGCGTGAAGGGCTCACCGCGTGATGAAAGTTGTTTACACTCATTTCGTCAACTTTTTAACTCAATCCTCACTTTAATGAGGTGGTACTTCAGGAAATTGAACAGAAATAACGTGTTTTAGAAGTGTCTTGAGTTTTTTTTTTTTTTTGAGTGTCTTAAATGTATAAATGACGATACCAGGGCTTTAAACATATAAGTTTGCAAAGTAGAAAATTCAGAAAGAGAGGAAGAGAGAGGGAAGAGAAGGGAATGAGGAGAAATCGAGGGCAGAAATGAACAGAGGATTAGAAATTGCAGGTGAAAAACAAAGTCATTATGAAAATTGCGCGAAACCACACTTCGGATAACCAGCTGCTGTATGTCTGTCTGTCTGTCTGACGAGTTCTGCACAATATACTGCTCATAATGCAAAAAGTTGTAGGAATGTAGCGCCGAATACTATCGTAATCTACGTAAATATGTAATAATGTACAGATGATTTCATGCATACGCAGCAAATGATCATGGGAAAAAATCGGATCAAATTTTCTATAAAATCAACGAGCGAAAAAATTGAGGAAGTAAACCCATGGCGAAGATGAAAAGTTTTCGAGGAACGATCCATGATCGCAAAATGAGTCATGACAAACAACAAACGCTTGACGACGAGATTAGCCGGCCGGATTTGAACGACGAGAATACTGGGACCTCTGGAATCGGAATGAACAAACGTTCACCAGCAAAAGAGACCGATGAAACGGCTATAATGTCGTCACACACTCACAACACAAAGCAAGACAAACAAACGTTGTGCACAGTGAATGACAAAAATCGATAGAACGACGCGGCACGAGCGAGACGGTGTGTTGGCCATGTAGATGCGTGTGGAACTGGTACAGGGAATTGTATGAGGTTGATATTCTTATATATAAACAGATAAGACCACATTATTAAATAAACCGATCCGAAGTGACTAAGAAAACGTCGTCGACGACAACATTAAACTCAAGAGATTGCGCGCATAATGATCGAATACGCGTCGTCAATTCCTGATCTCTGGAATGAATCGATCGACAAGTTGTAAGCATCGAAGGATCGATGATCAGATAAGTCTTCAAGCATGGTCCAAAGATTGACGTCTTATCAAATTAAGAATTGAGACCAACATAGATGAGATACGAATGAAGCGATGAGTTCGATGAAACGGTGAAGTGTGAGGAGAATGACAGCATCAGCTGTAGCAATGTGAACCGCATCGCAATGCCGGCGCGTCGCGGCCGTTCTTCCCTGATTTTCACGCTCACGGCAGTTTATCGGATTGTTGATGGAAAATTTGGAGGTTCTCTCTGTTCTCATCTCTGGTTTGTTATCTGATGTTTGTTGGGGAACCGCAAATAATCGCAGAAATTCATGTGTTTATCATAAATATGTGGTATTAGCTATCGGACGGCGATTATCGCTTTGATCTTTGTCCTCTTAAAGGGCTTGTTTTGTTGACGTTTATTATGACAATATGACTTAAGATTTCTGTTCGTTTCTCCTTCATATTATTGTGGAACCAACACTATTTATTAGATGGCATTGTGTTTATTTTGATGGGAGCGACTCATCTCACATCGTTTTTCAGTCCACAAATAAAATTCGATTTCAGGCAAACGGTGGGCCAGCCATGATTGGCGGCCTATTCGTGTACAACCATAAAGGGGAGGTATTGATCTCTCGTATATATCGGGATGACGTCACGTTAGTAATGATTTTTTAATGTGAATAAACTAGAGATAATGTTTTTGTAAATATTATTTTAAGGAGAAATGCTGTCGACGCGTTTAGAGTCAATGTTATTCATGCTAGGCAACAGGTAAGGCTGTACTCATTTCCTTCTTTCATTCTAATTGTTTATGTTCATGGTTAGCTATGAGATATAATACTGTAGCACATTTTTGTATCCCCAGGCAGTTATAAGTATCCCTCCTGGAGTACCTCTGGATGATTAAACAGCAAGGTAGAAATGATCTTATTGTTTTTGTTAAAAAAATATATGATAAACGTTCTCAGAAGTAAGCTCAATCCGTCATTTTTTTGAAGCTATCCTCGTTTCTATGTAGAATACCGAGTGTAGGTTGGTGGTGCTGAATCATTGATATCGAACTGTGCATCCTTGAAGCTGTTGTTAGACATCGCTGGGATCGGCACCTACTCATTATTTACAAGTCCTATTCTTCAATTTTCTTGCAGTGTTACTCATCATGTGATGATCGACGAAAACTTTCAACATTTTCGTAATCTTAAGCCAAAATCGATAGAAATTTATATCCAGTCGGTCAGAAACAGAAAAAATAGGATCAACATGACTCAACTTGAACTCAGCAGTCGCATCACTCGATTATCGATGCGCATTTCGGTTATTCAACTCATGATTTGTAAAAATCCAAGAAGACAACATTTAGTGACAGTAACAGCTTGACAAATATTGTATTCAAAAAGAAGAAGGTTACAAAAAATTGGCAAGCAGGATATGTAAAGATATTTTCAATCAGACTATGTACGCATACTTGTCATATCCAAAAAAAAAAACACTTTGGTCAAAATATCCATTCTATCAAAGGAGTAGATGAATTAAGTTGAAATTAGACATTGAATAGAATTATTCCCTTTAAAATATGGATTAAAATTGGAAATAGACAGAATAAGTATTACTACTCGATTATGCCTGTTTATTGATCTGAAAATAATTCTTCAAGGGACATATTATTTACTCGTACAAGGTCCCATCGTGCTAAATATCTAAGCAAGGTTATGAAATCTGTTTCCTACGATTTATTAGTTGACGATTTTTCGTTAGAGCCCTGGAGTCGTCTAACTGTTAGCATCTTTGCTCTTTTTAAGGTCCGTACTCCGGTAACAAATATGGCCCGCACATCATTCTTCCATGTAAAAAGAGGAAATGTCTGGATTTGTGCAGTGACACGACAGAATGTTAACGCTGCAATGGTGTTTGAGGTGAACTAATTACTTTTAACAGTTAATTTCTATCTATCTCTTTCGTGTATAAGGATCGCAGTTTCGTGCCGATCTTGTTCTTTTTTATTTCATCCTCCCTTTCTTCTGTCTTCATCGTAAGAAACATATTGTTCCTAAATATACTAAGTTTGAGCTGTGAGATTATGTTGAGAATGTGGAGATTTTTCAGAATACCATTGGAAATCCCCCCTTCCTCACTTTGATGTCACTGTCAAATTATCATCTTTCAGTTTTTGAATAGATTTGCGGACACAATGCAGTCTTACTTTGGGAAACTGAACGAGGAGAATGTGAAGAACAATTTTGTTCTTATATACGAACTGTTAGACGGTACAATCAACGTTATCTTCACCCTTCCCTTGTGTTGTGATGATTCTGTGATTCCTTCAGAGATTCTTGACTTCGGATATCCACAGAATACCGATCCAGGAGTTTTGAAGACATTCATTACTCAGCAAGGAGTTCGAACTGCGGTAAGAGTTGTTTTCAAATCTTTGATTGATCATTCATTTCAATTATCATTTGTCGCTTTTCTCCAGGATGCAACTGCTCCTGTGGTGAGTGAGTTTATAGGTGTTGTGATGTGGTGAAGTTGTTACTTCCCAATTAAATGTGACGTTTTTAATTTTACCGGTATTACAACCGAACTTATAGGAAACTTCCAGTTATAGTCGTTTCTTTTTTGTCACGATTTCTTCGTTAGTCATAGTGATATATATATATACACACATATATATATATATATATATATATATATATATATATATATGTATATATATATATATATATACATATACATATACATATACATATATATATATACATATATATATAT